>NW_028295251.1:0-249000 GCF_964341445.2 Mesoplodon mirus
TTTTTTTTTCAAGGTGCATGGAGCATTGTGATTACAAGGGCATGAAGCAATGTGATCCCAAGATTCATGGAGGATTTTGATGACAATGGTAATGGAGTATTGTGATGACAAGCAAATGGAGCATTGTGATGACAAGGTCATGTAGCATTTTGCTGACACAGGCATGGAGCATTGTGATGATAAGGGTCATGG
Organism: Mesoplodon mirus; assembly: GCF_964341445.2. NCBI lineage: Eukaryota > Metazoa > Chordata > Mammalia > Artiodactyla > Ziphiidae > Mesoplodon > Mesoplodon mirus. Next base: position 193 of record NW_028295251.1, read on the forward strand.
AGCACTGTGATGAGAAGCATCACGAATCATTGTGATTACAGGGGTCATGGAGCATAGGGATGGCAAGGCCATGCATCATTGTGATGACAAGTGTCATGGAGCATTGGGCTGAAAATATTCATGGAGCACTGTGATGACTAGGGAATGGAGCACTGTGATGACAAGAGTCCCGGATCACTGTGTTGTCAGGGGTCATGGAGCGTTGTGATGACTGTGGTCATGGAGCACTGTGATGATAGGGATCATGAAGCATTGTGATGAGAAGTTCCTGGAGAATTGGACTGAAAATGTTCAGGAAGTATTGTGAGGACAGGGGTCATGGAGCATTGTGATGACAAGGGAATGGAGCACTGTGATGAAAAGTTCCTGGAGCATTGTAATGAGAAGACCATTGAGCCTTGTAATAACAAGTCTCATGGAGCATTCTGATGAAAAGGGGCATGGAGTATTGTGATTACAGGGGTCTTGGAGCATTGTGATGACAAGGGGTTGGAGCATTGTGATTACATGGGTCTTGGAGCATTGTGATTAAAATGGCATGGATCATTGTGATGAAAATGGCATGGAGCCTTGTCATGACAGGGTTCAAGGAGCATATTGACGACAAGTGTCAGGGAGCATTGTGATGACAAGTGTATTTGAGAATTTTTATGACAAAGATCATGGAGCATTGTGATGAGAAGACTATGTATAATTGTGATGACGAGCGTCATGGGGCATTGTGATGACAAGTGTTTTGGAATATTGTGATCACAAGGGTTTGGAGCATTGTTATGACAGAGGTCATGGAGCATTTTGATTTCATTCTGATGACAATAGCATGAAGAATTATGATGATGTGCATGGTGCATTGTGATGACAGGGTTCATGGATCATTGAGATGAAAAGGGGCATAGAGCATTGTGATTACAGGTTTCTTGGTGCATTGTGATGAGATGGGTCATGGAGCTTTGTGATGAAAAGGCCATGGAATATAGTGATGGCAGGGGTCATGGAGCATTGTTATGACAGGTGTAATGGAGCATTGTGATGGCAAGGGCATGGAGCATTGTGATGAGAAGGCCATGGAGAATTCTGATGACATGTGTCATGGAGCCTTGTGAAGACAAGGGCATGGAGCAATGGGATGAGAGCATTCATGGAGCACTGTGATGACAATCACATGGAGCACTGTGATGCCAAGGGTCATGGAACTTTGTGATGACAAAAGTCATGGAGCATTTTGATGGCAAGGGTGTTGTGCATTGTGATGAGAAGGGCAGGGAACATTCTGATGACAGGGTCATGGAGCAATTTGATGAAAAGTGTCATGGAACATTTTGATGACAGGTGTTCTGGAACATTGTGATGTCAGGGGTCATCGAACATTGTGATGATAAGAGCATGTAGCATTGTGATGACAGCAGTCATGGAACATTGTGATGACAGGGGTGAGGGAGTATTGTGACAAATAGTGATGTAGCATTGTGATATCAGTGGTGAGAGAGCATTTTGATGAGAAGTACATGGAGCACTGTGATGACAAATTTTATGTAGCATTGTGATAACAAGATTGTGGAGCACTATGATGACAAGCGCATGGTGCATTGTGATGACATGTGTCATGGAGCATTGTGCTGACAAGTGCATGGAGCATTGTGATGACAAGGGTCAAAGAGCATTGTGATGAAAAGTTCATGGAGCATTGTGGTTAAAAAGGTCACAGAGACTGTTGATGACGAGGGCATGAACCACTGTGATGACAAAGTCATGAAGCATTGTGATGACTGCAGTAACGGAGCACTGTGATGACAGGGGTCATGGAGCATTGTGATATCAAGGGCATGGAGCATTGTGATGACAAGGGCATGGAACATTGGTCTAATAAGTTTCATGGATTATTGCGATGACAGTTGGAATGGCACATTGTGATGACAAGGGCATGGAGAATTGTGATGACCAGATCATGCAGTATTGTGAAGACAGGTGTTAGGGAGGATTGTGATGACATATGTAATGGCCCATTGTGTTGCCAAGTGTCATGGAGGATTCTGATGACAAAGGTAATGGAGCATTGTGATGACAATGGCTTGGAGCATTGTGATGACAAGGGTCAGGGAGCATTGTGCTGACAAGTGCATGGAGCATTCTGATGACAAGCTTGTGGAGTATTTTGATGACAATGGCATGGAGCATTGTGATGAAAACGGCATGGGGCATTGTGATGGAAAAGGCATGGAACCTTTTCATGACAGGGTTCAAGGAGCATTGTGATGACAAGTGTCACTGAGCATTGTGATGACAAGTGTATTGAGAATTGTGATGACAAAGGTCATGGAGCATTGTGATGAAAAGGGCATTGAGTATTGTGATGACAGGCATCATGGAGCATTGTTATGACAAGTGTTATGGAACACTGTGATCACAAGGTTTTGGAGCATTGTGATGACAGAGGTCATGGATCATTTTGATTTCAAGGAGCATGGAGCATTGTGATGACAAGGGCATGAAGCAATGTGATCCCAAGGTTCATGGAGGTTTGTGATGACAATAGAAATGGAGTATTGTGATTACAAGCGCATAGAGCATTGTAATGACAAGGTCATGTAGCATTTTGCTGACAAAGGCATGGAGCATTGTGATGACATGTGTCATTGAGCATTGTGATGACAACGGAGTGGAGCATGGTGATGAAAAGGTCCTGGAGCACTGTGATGAGAAGACCATGGAGACTTGTGATGACAAGTCTCATGGAGCATTCTGATGAAAAGGGGCATGGAGCATTGTGATTACATTGGTCTTGGAGCATTTTGATGACTAGGCATGGAGCATTGTGATGAGAAGGCCATGGAGCATTCTGATGACATGCGTCATGGAGTTTTGTGATGACAAGGGCATGGAGCATTTGTGATTACAGGGATCTTGGAACATTGTGATGAAAAGTGCATGGATCTTTGTTATGAAAAAGGCATGGAGCCTTGTCATGACAGGGTTCAAGGAGCATACTGACGACAAGTGTCAGGGAGCATTGTGATGACAAGTGTATTGAGCATTGTGATGACAAATCAAGGAGCTTTGTGATGAGAAGACCATGGATAATTGTGATGATGAGCGTCATGGGGTGTTGTGATGATAAGTGTTATAGAACATTGTGATCACAAGGGTTTGGAGCATTATGATGACAGAGGTCATGGAGAATATTGATTTCATTGTGATGACAATAGCCTGAAGCATTATGATGATGGGCATGGTGCATTGTGATGACAGGGTTCATGGAGCATTGAGATGAAAAGGGCATGGAACATTCTGATGACATGCGTCATGTGGCTTTGTGATGACAAGTGCATGGGGCATTGTGATTTCAGGGGTCTGGAGCATTGTGATGACAAGTGTTATGGAACCTTGTGATTACTAGGCCGTGGAACATTGTGATGGCAAGGGTCACGGAGCATTTTTATGACAGTGGTCATGGAGCATTTTGATTTCATTGTGATGACAATAGCATGAAGCTTTATGATGATGGGCATGGTGCATTGTGATGACAGGGTTCATGCATCATTGAGATCAAAAAGGGCATAGAGCATTGTGATTAGAGGGTTCTTGGAGCATTGTGATGAGAAGGGTCATGGAGCTTTGTGATGACAAGGCCATGCAACATCGTGATAACAGGGGTCATGGAGCATTGTTATGACTGGGGTAATGGAGCATTGTGATGACAAGGGCATGGAGAATTGTGATGACAAGTCATGGAGCATTTTGATGACAAGGGTGTGGTGCATATTGATGAGAAGGGCAGGGAGCATTTTGATGACAGGGTCATGGAACAATTTGATGACAGGTGTTATGGAACATTGTGATGTCAGGGGTCATGGAGCATTTTGATGAAAAGGATCATGGAGCAGTTTGATGACAGGTGTTATGGAACATTTTGATGTCAGTGGTCATCGAACATTGTGATGATAAATGCATGTAGCTTTGTGATGACAGATGCCATGAAACATTGTGATGAGAGTGGTGAGCGAGTATTGTGACAAATAGTGATGTAGCATTGTGATATCAGTGGTGAGAGAGCATTTTGATGAGAAGTGCATGGAGCATTGTGGTGACAAGTTTTATGGAACATTGTGATGAGAAATTTGTGGAGCATTGTGATGACAAGTGCATGGTGCATTGTGATGACATGTGTCATGGAGCATTGTGCTGAGAAAGGCATAGAGCATTTTGATGACTAGGGTCAAAGAGCATTGTGATGAAATTTTCATGGAGCATTGTGATTAAAAAGGTCACAGAGACTGTTGATGACGAGGACATGGACAATTATGATGACAAAGTTCATGAAGCATTGTGATGACTGGAGTCACGGAGCATTGTGATGAATGGGGTCATGGAGAATTGTGATAACAAGGGCATGGAGCTTTGTGATGACAAGTGGATGGAACACTGGTCTATATAATTTCATGGATTATTGTGATGACATTTGGAATGGGGCATTGTGATGACAAGGGCATTGAGAATTGTGATGTCATTTGTCATGTAGGATTCTGCTGTCAAAGATAATTGAGGGGGCTTCCCTGGTGGTGCAGTGGTTTGGAGTCCGCCTGCCGATGCAGGGGACACGGGATCGTGCCCCGGTCCAGGAAGATCCCACATGCCGCGGAGTAGCTGGGCCCGTGGGCCATGGCCGCTGCGCCTGCGTGTCTGGAGGCTATGCTCTTCAATGGGGGAGGCCACAGCAGTGAGAGGCCCACGTACCACAAAAAAAAAAACAAAGATAATAGAGTATTGTGATGACAATGGCTTGGAGTATTGTGATGACAAGGATCAGGGAGCATTGTGCTGACAAGTGCATGGAGATTTGTGATGACAAGGGTCATGGAACATTCTGATGACAAGCTTGTGGAGTATTTTGATGACAATGGTATGGAGCATTGTGATGAAAACGGCATGGGGCACTGTGATGAAAAAGGCATGGAGCCTTTTCGTGACAGGGTTCAAGGAGCATTCTGAAGACAAGTGTCAGGGAGCATTGTGATGACAAGTGTATTGAGAATTGTGATGACAAAGGTCATGGAGCATTGTGATGAAAAGGGCATGGATTTTTCTGATGACAGGCATCATGGAGCGTTGTGATGACAAGTGTTATGGAACACTGTGATCACAAGGGATTTGAGCATTTTGATGACAGAGGTCATGGATCATTTTGATTTCAAGGAACATGGAGCATTGTGATGACAAGGGAATGAAGCAATGTGATCCCAATGTTCAAGGAGGATTGTGATGACAATGGTAATGGAGTATTGTGATGACAAGCGCATAGAGCATTGTAATGACAAGGTCATGTAGCATTTTGCTGACAAAGGCATGGAGCATTGTGATGACAGGGGCATGGAGCATTGGGCTGAAAATGTTCATTGATTATTGTAATGACAGTGGTCAAGGAGCATTGTGATGACACGGGAATGGAGCCTGGTGATGATAAGGTCCTGCAGCATTGTGATGAGAAGACCATGGAGACTTGTTATGACAAGTTTCATGGAGAATTCTGATGAAAAGGGGCATGGTGCATTGTGATTACAGGGGTCTTGGAGCATTGTGATGACAAAGGCATGGGGCATTGTGATGAGAAGGCCATGAAGCATTGTGATGACATGCGTCATGGAGCTTTTTGATGAAAAGGGCATGGAGCATTGTGATTACAGGGATCTTGGAACATTGTGAAGAAAAGGGCATAGATTATTGTGATGAAAAAGGCATGGAGCCTTGTCATGACAGGGTTCAAGGCGCATACTGACGACAAGTGTCAGGGAGCATTGTGATGACAAGTGTTTTGAGCACTGTGATGACAAAGATCATGGAGCATTGTGATGAGAAGACCATGGATAATTGTGATGATGAGCGTCATGGGTGTTGTGATGATAAGTGTTATGGAACATTGTGGTCACAAGGGTTTGGAGAATTATGATGACAGAGGTCATGGAAAATATTGATTTTATTGTGATGACAATAGCCTGAAGCATTATGATGATGGGCATAGTGCATTGTGATGACAGGGTTCATGGAGCATTGAGATGAAAAGTGGCATGGAGCATTGTGTTTACAGGGGTCTTGGAGCATTGTGATGAAAAGGGTATGTAGCATGGTGATGAGAAGGCCATGGAACATTCTGATGACATGCGTAATGGAGCTTTGTGATGACAAGGACATGGAGCATTTGGATTACAGGGGTCTTCAGCATTGTGATGACAAGTGTGATGGAACCTTGAGATGACGAGGCCGTGGAACATTGTGATGGCAGGGGTCATGGTGCATTGTTATGACAGAGATAATGGAGCATTGTGATGAGATGGGCATGGAACTTTGGTCTAAAATGTTTCATGGATTATTGTGATGATAGTGGGCATGGAATATTGTGATGACAAGGGTACAGAACACTATGATACATGGGTCATGCAGGATTTTAATGACAAGGGCATGGAGCATTGTGATGGGAAGGGCATCGAGCATTGTGATGACAAGTGTCATGGAGCTTTGTGATGACAAGGGCATTGAGCAATATTATGAGCGGGTTCATGGAGCATTGTGATGACAATGACATGGAGCATTGTGATTGCAAGGGTCATGGAGCTTTGTGATGAAAAGTCATGGAGCATTTTGATGACAAGGGCATGATGCATTGTGATGAGAAGGGCAGGGAGCATTTTGATGACACGGTCATGCAGTAATTTGATGAAAAGTGTAATGGAACATTTTGATGGCAGGTGTTATAGAACATTTTGATGTCAGGGGGCTTGGATCTTTAGGATGAAAAGGGTCATGGAGTATTTTGATGACAGGGGTCATGGAACATTGTGAAGATAAGGGGATGTAGCAGTGTGATGACAGGGTCATGGAACACTGTGATTACAAGGGTGAGGGAGTATTGTGATGATTAGTGATGGAACATTGTGATATCTGGTGAGAGAGCATTTTGAGGAGAAGAGCATGGAGCATTGTGACTACAAGGCTTTTGGAGCATTGCAATGAAAATGTTGTTGACCGTTGTGATGAAATGCGCGTGGCACATTGTGAAGACAATGGTCATGGAGCATTGTTCTGACAAAGACAAGGAGCATTGTGATGACAAGGGTCACAGAGAATTGTGATGAACTGTTCTTTGAGCGTTTTGGTTACAAAGGTCAGAGAGCCTTGGGATGACGCAGGCATGGACTATTGTGATGACAAACGTTATAAATCATTGAGACGACTTGAGTCACGGAGCATGGTGATGACAGGGTTCATGGAGCATTGTGATGACAAGGGCATGGAGCATTGTGATGACAGGGGCATGGAGCAATGGTCTGACAAGTCTCATAGATTATTGTGAGCACAGTGGGCATGGTGCATTGTGATGAAAAGGGGCATGGAGAATTGTGATGAGGAGGTCAGGGAGTATTGTGAAGACAGGTGTCAGGGAGCGTTGTGATGACATATGTCATGGTCCATTGTGATGAAAATGGCATGGAGCACTGTGATTCCAAATGTAATGGAGAATTGTGATGACAAATATAAAGGAGCATTGTGATGATTAGGGCTTGGAGCATTATGATGACAAGGGCCATTGAAAATTTTCATGACAAGGTCGAGAAGCATTTTGATGACAAGATCCTGGAGCATTGTGATAACAAAACCATGGAGCCTTGTGATGAAAATTCTCATGGAGCATACTGATGAAAAGGGGCATGGAGCATTGTGATTACAGGGGTCTTGGAACATTGTTATAACAAGGGCATGGAGCATTGTGTGGAGAAGATCAAGGAGCATTCTGATGGAATGCGTCATTGAGCTTTGTGATGACAAGGGCATGGAGCATTGTGATTACAAGGGTCATGGATCATTGTGATAAAAAGGGCATGGATCATTGTGATGAAAAATGCATGCAGCCTTGTCATGACAGGATTCAAGAAGCATACAGACAATAAGAGTAAGGGAGCATTTTGATGACAAGTGTATTGAGCATTGTGATGACAAAGGTCATGGAGCATTGTGATGAGAAGACCATGGATAATTGTGATGACGAGCGTCATGGGGCATTGTGATGACAAGTGTTATGGAATACTGTGATCACAAGGGTTTGGAGCATTGTTATGATGGAGGTCATGGAGCATTTTGATTTCATTGTGATGACAATAGCATGAAGCATTACGATGATGGGCATGGTGCATTGTGATGACAGGGTTCATGGATCATTGAGATGAAAAGGGGCATAGAGCATTGTGATTAGAGGGTTCTTGGAGCATTGTGATGAGAAGGGTCATGGAGCTTTGTGATGACAAGGCCATGGAACATTGTTATGGCAGGGGTCATGGAGCATTGTTCTCACAGTGGAAATGGAGCATTGTGATGGCAACGGCATGGGGCATTGTGATGAGAAGGCCATGGAGCATTCTGATGACATGTGTCATGGAGCTTTGTGAAGACAAGGGCATGGAGCAATGTGATGAGAGCGTTCATGGAGCATTGTGATGACAATGACATGGAGCATTGTGATGCCAAATGTCATGGATCTTTGTGATGACAAAGGTCATGGAGCATTTTGAAGGCAAGTGCGTTGTGCATTGTGATGAGAAGGGCAGGGAACATTCTGATGACAGGGTCATGGAGCAATTTGATGAAAAGTGTCATGGAACATTTTGATGACAGGTGTTTGATGAGAAGGTTATGGAGCATTGTGCTGATAATATTCATGGAGTATTGTGATGACAATGGTCACGGAGCATTGTGACGACAAGGGAATGGAGCATGGTGATGACAAGGTCATGTAGCATTGTGATGAGAAGTCCTTGGAGGCTTGTGATGACAAGTTTCATGGAGCATTCTGATGAAAAGTGGCATGGATCATTGTGATTACAGTGGTCTTGGAGCATTGTGTTGACAAGGGCATGGAGCATTGTCAGAGTCGGCCATGCAGCATTATGATGACATGCGTCAAGGAGCTTTGTGATGACAAGGGCTTGGAGCATTGTGATTACAGGTGTCTTGGAGCATTGTGATGAAAAGGGGACGGATCATTGTGATGAAAAAGTCATGGAGACTTGTCATGACAGGGTTAATGGAGCATACTGAAGACAAGGGTCAGGGAGCATTGTGATGACAAGTGTATTGAGCATTGTGATGACAAAGGTCATGGAGCATTGTGATGAGAAGACCATGGATAATTGTGATGATGAGCGTCATGGAGTGTTGTGATGATAAGTATTATGGAACATTGTGATCACAAGGGTTTGGAGAATTATGATGACAGAGGTCATGGAGAATATTGATTTCATTGTGATGACAATAGCCTGAAGCATTATGATGATGGGCATGGTGCATTTTGATGAGAGGGATCATGGAGCATTGAGATGAAAAGGGGTATGGAACATTGTGTTTACAGTGGTCGTGGAGCATTGTGATGACAAGGGCATGGATCATTGGTTTAATAAGTTTCATGGATTATAGCGATGACAGTTGGAATGGCGCATTGTGATGACAAGGGCATGGAGTATTGTGATGACCAGGTCATGCAGTATTGTGAAGACAGGTGTCAGGGAGCATTGTGATGACATATGTAATGGCCCAATGTGATGACGATGGCATGGAGCATTGTGATGCCAAGTGTCATGGAGGATTCTGATGACAAAGTTAATAGAACATTGTGATGACAATGGCTTGGAGCATTGCGATGACAAGGGTCAAGGAGCATTGTGTTGACAAGTCCATGGAGAATTGTGATGACAAGGGTCATGGAGCATTCTGGTGACAAGCTTGTGGAGTATTTTGATAACAATGGCATGGAGCATTGTGATGAAAATGGCATGGGGCATTGTGATGAAAAAGGCATGGAGCCTTGTGATGAAAGGTCTCATGGAGCATACTGATGAAAAGGGGCATGGATCATTCTGATTACAGGGGTCTTGGAACATTGTGATAGCAAGGGCATGGAGCACTGTGATGACAAGGGCATGGAGCTTTGGTCTAATAAGTTTCATGGATTATTGTGATGACAGTTGGAATGGCGCATTGTGATGACAGTGGTCATGGAGCATTGTGATGATACTGCTCATGGAGCACTGTGATAAGACCGTCATGGAGCATTGGGTTGAAAATGTTCATAGAATATTCTGATGACAGGTGTCAAGGAGCATTGTGATGACAAGGGAATGGAGCATGGTGATGACAAGGTCCTGGAGCATTGTGATGAGATGACGATGGAGACTTGTGATGACAAGTCTCATGGAGCATTCTGACGAAAAGGGGCAAGGTGCTTTGTGATTACAGGGGTTTGGAGCACTGTGATGACAAGGGCATGGAGCATTGTGAGGAGAAGGCCATGGAACATTCTGATGGCATGTGTCATGGAGCTTTGTGATGACAAGGGCATGGAGCATTGTGATTACAGGGGTCTTGGAGCATTGTGATGACAAGGGTCATGTAGCCTTTTGATGACAAGGCCGTGGAACATTGTGATGGCAGAGGTCATGGAGCATAGTTATGACAGAAGTAATGGAGCATTGTAATCAGAATGGCATTGAGCATTGGTCTGAAATGTTTCATGGATTATTGTGATGAGAGTGGGCATGGAGCATTGTGATGACAAGGGCACGGTACACTGTGATACATGGGTACTGGTGGATTGTAATGACCAGGGCGTGGAGCATTGTGATGAGAAGGGCATCGAGCATTGTGATGACAAGTGTCATGGAGCTTTGTTATGACAAGGGCATGGAGCAATGTGATGAGAGGGTAAATGGAGCATTGTGATGACAATGACATGGAGCATTGTGATGCCAAGGGTCATGGAGCTTTGTGATGTCAAGTGTCATGGAGCATTTTGATGACAAGTGTGTGGTGCATTGTGATGAGAAGGGCAGGGAGCATTTTGATGACAGGGTCATGCAGCAATTTGATGAAAAGTGTAATGGAACATTTTGATGACAGGGGTTATAGAACATTGTGATGCCAGGGATCATGGAGCTTTGGGATGAAAAGGGTCATGGAGCATTTTGATGACAGGGGTTATGGAACATTATGATGACTGGAGTCACGGAGCATTGTGATGACAGGGGTCATGGAGCATTGTGATAACAAGGGCATGGAGCATTGTGATGACAGGGGAATGGAGCATTGGTCTGACAAGTTTCATAGATTATTGTGATGACAGTGGACATGGTGCATTGTGATGACAAGGGCATGGAGCATTTTGATGACAAGAGTCCCGGATCATTGTGTTGTCAGATGTTATGGGTGGTTGTGATGACAGTGGTCATGGAACATTGTGATGATATTGGTCATGGAGCATTGTGATGAAAAGGTCATGGTGCATTGGGCTGAAAATGTTAATGGATTATTGTAATGACAGTGGTCATGGAGAATTGTGATGACAAGGGAATAGAGCATGGTGATGACAATGTCCTGGAGCATTGTTATGAGATGACCATGGAGACTTGTGATGACAAGTCTAATGGAGCATTCTAATGAAAAGGGGCATGGAGCATTGTGATTACAGTGGACTTGGAGCATTGTGATGACAAGGGCATGGAGCATTTTGAGGAGAAGGCCATGGAGTATTCTGATGACATGCGTCATGGAGCTTTGTGCTGACAAGGCCATGGAGCATTGTGATTATAGGGGTCTTGGAGCATTGTGATGAAAAGGCATGGATCATTGTGATGTAAAAGGCATGGAGCCTTTTCATCACAGGGTTCAAGGAGCATACTGACGACAGGTGTTAGGGAGTATTGTGATGACAAGTGTATTGAGCATTGTGATGACAATGATCATGGAGCATTGTGATGAGAAGACCATGGATAACTGTGATGATGATCGTCATGGGGTGTTGTGATGATAACTGTTATGGAACATTGTGATCACAAGGGTTTGGAGCATTATGATGAAGAGGTCATGGAGAATTTTGATTTCATTGTAGTGACAATAGCCTGAAGCATTATGATGATGGGCATGTTGCTTTGTGATGACAGGGTTCATGGAGCATTGAGATGAAAAGGGGCATGGATCATAGTGATTACAGGGGTCTTGGAGCATTGTGATGACAAGGGCATGGAGCATTGTGATGAGAAGGCCATGGAACCTTCTGATACATGCGTCATGGAGCTTTGTTATTACAAGTGCATGGAGAAATTTGATTACAAGTTTCTTGGAGCATTTTGATGACAAGGGTCATGGAGCCTTGTGATGACAAGGCCGTGGAACATTGTGATGGCAGTGGTCATGGTGCATTGTTATGACAGAGGTAATGGAACATAGTGATGAGAAGGGCATTGAGCATTGGTTTGAAATATTTCATAGATTATTGTGATAATAGTGGGCTGGAGCATTTTGATGACAAGGGCACGGAACACTGTGATACATGGGTCATGGATGATTGTAATGGCAAGGGCATGGAGCAATGTGATGAGAGGGTACATGGAGCATTGTGATGACAATGCCATGGAGCATTGTGAGGAAAAGGCCATGGAGCATTCTGATGACATTCCTCATGGAGCTTTTTGATGACAAGGGCAAGGAGCATTGTGATTACAGGGGTCTTGGAGCATTGTGATGAAAATGGCATGGATCATGGTGATGAAAAAGGCATGGAGCCTTGTCATGACAGGTTTCAAGGAGCATACTGAAGACAAGTGTCAGGGAGCATTGTGAAGACAAGTGTATTGAGCATTGTGATGACAAAGATCAGGGAGCATTGTGATCAGAAGACCAAGGATAATTGTGATGATGATCGTCATGGGGTGTTGTGATGATAAATGTTATGGAACATTGTGATCACAAGGTTTTGGAGCATTATGATGACAGAGGTCATGGAGACTTCTGATTTCATTGTAATAACAATAGCCTGAAGCATTATGATGATGGGCATGGTGCATTGTGATGACAGGGTTCATGGAGCATTGAGATGAAAAGGGGCATGGAGCATTGTGATTACAGAGGTCTTATAGCATTGTGATGACAAGCGCATAGAGCATTGTATTGACAAGATCATGGAGAATTCTGCAGACAAAGGCATGGAGCACTGTGATGACAGGTGTCATGGAGCACTGTGATGACATGTGTCACGGAGCATTCGGAATACAGGGGTCATGGATCATTGTGATGACAATGGTCATGGAGCATTGGGCTGAAAATGTTCATGGAGTATTGTGATGACAGGGGTCATGGAGCATTGTGATGACAGACGTCATGGAGAATTTTGATTTCATTGTGCTGAAAATAGCCGGAAGCATTATGATGATGGGCATGATGCATTGTGATGACAGGGTTCATGGAGCATTGAGATGAAAAGGGACATGGAGCATTTTGATTACGGGGGTCTTGGAGCATTGTGATGACAAGGGCATGGAGCATTTTGATGAGAAGGACATGGAACATTCTGATGACATGTGTCATGATGCTTTGTGATGACAAGGGCATGGAGCATTGTGATTACAGGGGTCTTGGAGCATTGTGATGACAAGGGTCATGGAGCTTTGTCATGACAAGGCCGTGGAACATTGTGATGGCAGGGGTCAAGGAGCATTGTTATGTCAGGTGTAATGGAGCATTGTGATTTGAAGGACATGGAGCATTGTGATTACAAGTTTTATGGAGCATTGTGATGACAAATTTTTGGACTGTTGGGATGAAAAGCGCGTGGCACATTGTGATGACAATGGTCATGGAGCATTTTACTGACAAAGGCATGGAGCATTGTGATGATATATGTAATGGCCCATTGTGATGAAAATGGCATGGAGCATTGTGATGCCAAGTTTCATGAAAGATTCTGATGACAAAGGTAATGGAGCATTGTTATGACAATGGCTTGGAGCATTGTGATTACAATGGTCAGGGAGCATTGTGCTGACAAGTGCATGGAGAATTGTGATGACAAGGGTCATGGAGCATTCTGATGACAAGCTTGTGGAGTATTTTGATGACAATGGCATGGAGCATTGTGATGAAAACGGCATGGGGCAATGTGATGAAAAAGGCATGCAGCCTTTTCGTGACAGGTTTCAAGGAGCATTCTGATGACAAGTGTCAGGGAGCATTGTGATGACAAGTGTATTGAGAATTGTGATGACAAAAGTCATGGAGCATGGTGAAGAGAAGGCCATGGATAATTGTGATGATGATCGTCATGGGGTGTTGTGATTATAAGTGTTATGGAACATTGTGATCACAAGGCTTTGGAGCATTACGATGACAGAGGTCATGCAGAATTTTGATTTCATTGTGATGACAATAGCCTGAAGCATTATGATGATGGGCATGGTGCATTTTGATGACAGAGTTCATGGAGCATTGAGATGAAAAGGGGCATGTAGCATTGTGATTACAGGGGTCTTGGAGCATTGTGGTGACAAACGCATAGAGCATTGTAATGACAAGGTCATGTAGAATTTTCCTGACAAAGGCATGGCGCATTGTGATGACAGGTGTCATGGAGAACTGTGACACAATTGTCACGGAGCATTTTGAATACAGGGGTCATGGATCATTGGGATGACAAGTGCATGGATCATTGTGATGACAAGGGTCATGGAGCATTGGGCTGAAAATATTCATGGAGCATTGTGATGACAGGGGTCATGGAGCATTTTGATTACAGGGGTCTTGGAGCACTGTGATGACAAGAGTCCCGGATCATAGTGTTGTCACGTGTCATGGAGTGTTGTGATGACAGGGTTCATCGAGCATTGAGATGAATAGGGGCATGGAGCACTGTGTTTACAGGGGTTTTGGAGCATTGTGATGACAAGGGCAAGGAGCATTTTGATGAGATGGCCTTAGAACATTCTGATGACATGTGTCATGGAGCTTTGTGATGACAACGGCATGGAGCATTGTGATTACAGGGGTCTTGGAGCATTGTTATGACAGGTGTCATGGAGCCTTGTGATGACAAGGCCGTGGAACATTGTGATGGCAGGGGTCATGGAGCATTGTTATGACAGGGGTAATGGAGCATTGTGATGAGAAGGGCATGCAGCATTGTGATTACAATTTTTATGGAGCATTGTGATGACAAATATTTGGACCGTTTGTATGAAAAGTGCGTGGCACATTGTGATTACAATGGTCATAGAGCATTTTAATGACAAAAGCATGGAGCATTGTGATGACAAGGGTCACGGAGCATTGTGATGAAATGTTCATGGAGCATTGTGGATACAAAGGTAACAGAGCCTTGTGATGACGTGGGCATGGACCATTGTGATGACAAATATTATGAAGCACTGTGATGACTGGGGTCACAGAGCATTGTGATGACAGGTGTCATGGAGCATTGTGATGACAAGGTCCTGGAACATTGTGATGAGATGACCATGGAGACTTGTGAAGACAAGTCTCATGGAGCATTCTGATGAAAAGGGGCATGGAGCATTGTGATTACAGGGGTCTTGGAGCATTGTGATGACAAGGGCATGGAGCAGTGTGAGGAGATGGCCATGGAGCATTCTGATGACATACGTCATGGAGCAATGTGCTGAGAAAGGCATAGAGGATTGAGATGACAGGGGATAAAGAGCATTGTGAAGAAAAGTTCATGGAACATTGTGGTTAAAAAGGTCACAGAGACTCTTGATGATGAGGGCATGGACCATTGTGATGACAAAGGTCATGAAGCATTGTGATGACTGGAATCACGGAGCATTGTGATGACAGGGGTCATGGAGCATTGTGATAACAAGGGCATGGAGCATTGTGATGACAAGGGCATGGAGCATTGTGATGACCATGTGATGCAGTATTGTGAAGACAGTTATCAGGGAGCATTGTGCTGACATATATAATGGCCCATTGTGATGACAATGGCATTGAGCATTGTGATGCCAAGTGTCATGGAGGATTCAGAAGACAAATGTAAAGGAGCATTGTGATGACAATGGCTTGGAGCATTGTGATGACAAGGGTCAGGGAGCATTGTGCTGACAAGTGCATGGAGAATTGTGATGACAAGCGTCATGGAGCATTCTGCTGACAAGCTTGTGGAGTATTTTGATGACAATGGCATGGAGCATTGTGATGAAAACGGCATGGGACATTGTGATGAAAATGGCATGGAGACTTTTCGTGACAGGGTTCACGGAGCATTCTGACGACAAATGTCAGGGAGCATTGTGATGACAATGTATTGAGAATTGTGATGACAAAGTTCATGGAGCATTGTGATGAAAAGTTCATGGAGTATTGTGATGACAGACATCATGGAGCGTTGTGATGACAAGTGCTATGGAACATTGTGTTCACAAGGGTTTGGAGCATTGTGATGACAGAGGTCATGGATCATTTTGATTTCAAGGAGCATGGAACATTGTGATGACAAGGGCATGAAGCAATGTGATCCCAAGGTTCATGGAGGATTGTGATGATAATGGTAATGGAGTATTGTGATGACAAGCGCATAGAGCATTGTAATGACAAGTTCATGTAGCATTCTGCTGACAATGGCATGAAGCATTGTGATGCCAGGTGTCATGGAGCACTGTGATGACAAGCGTCACGGAGCATTGTGAATACAGGGGTCATGGAGAATTGGGATGACAAGGGCATGGATCATTGTGATGACAAGGGTCATGGAGCATTGGGCTGAAAATGTTCATGGAGTATTGTGATGACAGGGGTCATGGAGAATTGTGATGACTAGGGAAAGGAGCATTGTAATGACAAGAGTCCCTGATCATTGTGTTGTCGGGTGTCATGGAGTGTTGTGATGACAGTGGTCATAGAGCATTGTGATGATATTTGTCATGGAGCATTGTGATGAGAAGGTCATGGAGTATTTGGCTGAAAATGTTCATGGAGTATTGTGATGACAGTGGTCATGGAACATTGTGATGACAAGGGAATGGAACATGGTGATGACAGTGGTCATGGAACATTTTGATTACAGGTTTGAGGGAGGATTGTGATGACTAGTGAGGGAACATGGTTACATCTCAGGTGAGAGAGCATTTGGATGAGAAGAGCATGGAGCATTGTGATTACAAATTTTATGGAGCATAGTGATTACAAGGTTGTGGATCATTGTGATGGAAAGCCCGTGGCACGTTTTGATGACAAGTGTCATGGAGCATTTTTCTGACAAAGGCATGGAGCATTGTGATGACAAGTGTCACGGAGCACTTTGTTGAAATGTTCATGGAGCATTGTGGTTACAAAGGTCACAGAGACTTTTGATGACGCAGGCATGGACCATTGTGATGACAAACGTTATGAAGCATTGTGATGACTGGAGTCACGGAGCATTGTGTTGACAGGGTTCATGGAGCTTTGTGATGACAAGGGCATGGAGCATTTGGATGAGAAGGACATGGAACATTCTGATGACATGTGTCATGATGCTTTGTGATGACAAGGACATGGAGCATTGTGATTACAGGGGTCTTGGAGCATTGTGATGACAAGGGTCATGGAGCTTTGTCATGACAAGGCCGTGGAACATTGTGATGGCAGGGGTCAAGGAGCATTGTTATGTCAGGGGTAATGGAGCATTGTGATTTGAAGGGCATGGAGCATTGTGATTACAAGTTTTATGGAGCACTGTGATGACAAAATTTTGGACTGTTGGGAGAAAAGCGCGTGGCACATTGTGATGACAATGTTCATGGAGCATTTTACTGACAAAGGCATGGAGCATTGTGATGATATATGTAATGGCCCATGGTGATGAAAATGGCATGGAGCATTGTGATGCCAAGTTTCATGAAAGATTCTGATGACAAAGGTAATGGAGCATTGTTATGACAATGGCTTGGAGCATTGTGATTACAATGGTCAGGGAGCATTGTGCTGACAAGTGCATGGAGAATTGTGATGACAAGGGTCATGGAGCATTCTGATGACAAGCTTGTGGAGTATTTTGATGACAATGGCATGGAGCATTGTGATGAAAACGGCATGGGGCAATGTGATGAAAAAGGCATGCAGCCTTTTCGTGACAGGTTTCAAGGAGCATTCTGACGACAAGTGTCAGGGAGCATTGTGATGACAAGTGTATTGAGAATTGTGATGACAAAAGTCATGGAGCATGGTGAAGAGAAGGCCATGGATAATTGTGATGATGATCGTCATGGGGTGTTGTGATTATAAGTGTTATGGAACATTGTGATCACAAGGCTTTGGAGCATTACGATGACAGAGGTCATGCAGAATTTTGATTTCATTGTGATGACAATAGCCTGAAGCATTATGATGATGGGCATGGTGCATTGTGATGACAGAGTTCATGGAGCATTGAGATGAAAAGGGGC
The DNA here is from genome assembly GCF_964341445.2 of Mesoplodon mirus. Taxonomy (NCBI): domain Eukaryota; kingdom Metazoa; phylum Chordata; class Mammalia; order Artiodactyla; family Ziphiidae; genus Mesoplodon; species Mesoplodon mirus. The sequence goes on from NW_028295251.1 coordinate 18,441, forward strand.
ATGTAGCATTGTGATTACAGGGGTCTTGGAGCATTGTGGTGACAAACGCATAGAGCATTGTAATGACAAGGTCATGTAGAATTTTCCTGACAAAGGCATGGAGCATTGTGATGACAGGTGTCATGGAGAACTGTGACACAATTGTCACGGAGCATTTTGAATACAGGGGTCATGGATCATTGGGATGACAAGTGCATGGATCATTGTGATGACAAGGGTCATGGAGCATTGGGCTGAAAATATTCATGGAGCATTGTGATGACAGGGGTCATGGAGCATTTTGATTATAGGGGTCTTGGAGCACTGTGATGACAAGAGTCCCGGATCATTGTGTTGTCACGTGTCATGGAGTGTTGTGATGACAGGGTTCATGGAGCATTGAGATGAATAGGGGCATGGAGCACTGTGTTTACAGGGGTTTTGGAGCATTGTGATGACAAGGGCAAGGAGCATTTTGATGAGATGGCCTTAGAACATTCTGATGACATGTGTCATGGAGCTTTGTGATGACAAGGGCATGGAGCATTGTGATTACAGGGGTCTTGGAGCATTGTTATGACAGGTGTAATGGAGCATTGTGATGAGAAGGGCATGGAGCATTGTGATTACAAGGTTTATGGAGCATTACCATGACAAATTTGTGGACCGTTGTGATGAAAAGCGCGTATCACATTGTGATGACATGGGTGAAGGAGCATTTTTCTGACAAAGGCATGGAGCATGTTGATGACAAAGGTCACGGAGCATTGTGATGAAAAGTTCATGGAGCATTGTGGTTATAAAGGTCACAGAGCCTTTTGCTGATGCGGGCATGGACCACTGTGGTGACAATTGTTATGAAGCATTGTGATGACTGGAGTCACGGAGCAATGTGATGACAGGGGTCATGGAGCATTGTGATGACAAGGGCATGGAGCATTCTGGTGACAGGGGCATGGACTATTGGTCTGACAAATTTCAGAGATTATTGTGATGACAGTGGACATGGTGCATTGTGATGACAAGGGCACGGATCATTGTGATGAGAAGGTCGTGGAGTATTGTGAAGACAGGTGTCATGGAGCATTGTGATGACATATGTCATGGTCCATTGCAATGACAATGGCAGGGAGCATTGTGATGCCAAATGTAATGGAGGATTTTGATGAGAAATAAAATGGAGCATTGTGATGACTAGGGCTTGGAGCATTATGATGACAAGGGCCATTGAAAATTTTCATTGCAAGGTCGTGAAGCATTGTGATGACAAGGTCCTGGAGCATTGTGATGAGAAATCCATAGAGACTTGTGAGGACAAATCTCACGGAGCATACTGATTAAAAGGGGCATGGACCATTGTGATTACAGGGGTCTGGGTACATTGTGATGACATGGGCATGGAACATTGTGAGGAGAAGGCCAAGGAACAATCTGAAGACATGTTTCATTGAGCTTTGTGATGACCAGGGCATGGAGCATTGTGTTTAAAGTGGTCTTGGAGCATTGTGATGAAAATGGAATGGATCATTGTGATGAAAAAGGCATGGAGCCTTGTCATGACAGGGTTCAAGGAGCATAGAGACAACAAGTGTCAGGGAGCATTTTGATGGCAAGTGTATTGAGCATTGTGATGACAAATGTCATGGAGCATTGTGATGAGAAGACCATGGATAATTATGATGACGAGTGTCATGGGGCACTGTGATGACAAGTGTTATGGAATATTATGATCCCAAGGGTTTGGAGCATTGTTATGACAGAGATCATGGAGCATTTTGAATTCATTGTGATGGCAATAGCATGAAGCATTATGATGATGGGCATTGTGCATTGTGATGACAGGGTTCATGGTTCATTGAGATGAAAAGGGACATAGAGCATTGTGATTACAGGGTTTATGGAGCATTGCTATGACAAATATGTGGACCGTTGTGATGAAAAGCGCATGGCACATTGTGATGACAAGGGTCATAGAGCATTTTTCTGACCAAGGCATGGAGCATTGTGATGACAAGTGTCACGGAGCACTGTGATGAAATGTTCATGGAGCATTGTGGTTACAAAAGTCACAGAGCCTTGTGATGACGCGGGCATGGACAATTGTGATGACAAATCTTATGAAGCATTGTGTTGACTGGAGTCACGGAGCATTGTGATGACAGGGGTCATGGAGTACTGTGATGACAAGGGCATGGAGCATTGTGATGACAAGGGCACGGAGCCTTTTGATGACAGGGGCTTGGATCATTGGTCTGACAAGTTTCTTAGATTATTGTGATGACAGGGGACATGGTGCATTGTCATGACAAGGGCATGTATCATTGTGATGAGAAGGTCATGGAGTATTGTGAAGATAGGTGTCAGGGAGCATTGTGATGACATATGTCATGGTCCATTGCGATGACAAAGGCAGGGAGCATTGTGATGCCAAATGTAATGGAGGTTTGTGATGACAAATATAATGGAGCATTGTGAGGACTAGGGCTTGGAGCATTATGATGACAAGGGCCATTGAGAATTTTCAGGACAATGTCATGAAGCATTGTGATGATAAGGTCCTGGAGCATTGTGATGAGAAAACCATGGAGCACTGTGATGACAAATCTCTTGGAGCATACTGATGAAAAGGGGCATGGACCATTGTGATTACTGGGGTCTTGGAACATTGTGATGACATGGGTATGGAGCACTGTGAGGAGAAGGCGAAGGAGCATTCTGAAGATATGCGTCATTGAGCTTTGTGATGACAAGGGCATGGAACATTGTGATTACAGGGTTCTAGGAGCATTGTGATGAAAAGGGCATGGATCATTGTGATGAAAAAGGCATGGAGCTTTGTCATGACAGGGTTCAAGGAGCATACTGACGACAAGTGTCAGGGAGCATTGTGATGACAAGTGTATTGAGCATTGTGATGAGAAAGGTCATGGAGCATTGTGATGAGAAGACCATGGATAATTGTGGTGACGAGCGTCATGGGGCATTGTGATGACAAGTGTTATGGAATAATGTGATCACAAGTGTTTGGATCATTGTTATGACAGAAGTCATGAAGAATTTTGATTTAATTGTGCTGACAATAGCATGAAGCATTATGATGATGGGCATGAGGCATTGTGATGACAGGGTTCATGGAGCATTGTGTTGAAAAGGGGCATGGATCTTTGTGATTACAGGGGTCTTGGATCATTTTGGAGACAAGTGTCATGGAGCCTTGTGATGACAACGCTGTGGAACGTTGTGATTGCAGGGGTCATGGAGCATTGTTAGGACAGGGGTAATGGAGCATTGTGATGGCATGGGAAAGGAACACTGTGATGAGAAGGCCATGGAGCATTTTGATGACATGTGTCATGGAGCTTTGTGATGACAAGGGCATGAAGCAATGTGATGAGAGCGTTCATGGTGCATTGTGATGACAATGACTTGGAGCATTGTTATGCCAAGGGTCATAGATCTTTGTGATGACAAAGGTCATGGTGCATTTTGATGACAAGGGCATTTGGCATTGTGATGAGATGGGCAGGAAGCATTGTGATGACATGGTCATGGAGCAATTTGATGAAAAAGGTCATGGAATATTTTGATGACAGGGGTTATGGAACATTGTGATGTCACGGGTTATGGAGCATTTTGATGAAAACGGTCATGGAGCATTTTGATGACAGGGGTTATGTAACATTGTGATGTCAGTGGTCATCGAACATTGTGATGATAATGCATGTAGCATTGTGATGACAGGAGTCATGGAACATTGTGATGACAGGGGTGAGGGAGTATTGTGACGAATAGTGATGTAACATTGTGATATCAGTTGTGAGAGAGCATTGTGATGAGAAGCGCATGGAGCATTGTGATGACAAGGTTTATGGAGCATTGTGATGACAAGATTGTGGAGCACTGTGATGACAAGCGCATGGAGCATTGTGATGACATGTGTCATGGAGCATTGTGCTGACAAGCACATGGAGCATTGTGATGACAATGGTCATGGAGCATTGTGCTGAGAAAGGCATAGAGCATAGTGATGACAAGGGCGAAAGAGCATTGTGATGAAATGTTCATGGAGCATTGTGGTTAAAAATGTCACAGAGACTGTTGATGATGAGGGCATGTACCATTGTGATGACAAAAGTCATGAAGCATTGGGATGACTGGAGTCACGGAGCATTGTGATGACAGGGGTCATGGAACACTGTGATAAGAAGGGCATGGAGCATTGTGATGACAAGGGCATGGAGCATTGTGATGGCCAGGTCATGCATTATTGTGAAGACAGGTGTCAGGGAGCATTGTGATGACATATGTAATGGCCCATTGTGATGACAATGGCCTGGAGCATTGTGATGCCAAGTGTCATGGAGGATTTTGATGACAAAGGTAATGGAGCATTGTGATGACAATGGCTTGGAGCATTGTGATGACAAGGGTCAGGGAGCATTGTGCTGACAAGTGCATGGAGAATTATGATGACAAGGGTCATGGAACATTCTGATGACAAGCTTGTGGAGTATTTTGATGACAATGCCATCGATCAGTTTGATGAAAACGACATGGGGCCTTGTGATGAAAATGTCATGGAGCCTTTGGTGACAGGGTTCAAGGAGCATTGTGACGACAAGTGTCAGGGAGCATTGTGATGACAAGTGTATTGAGAATTGTGATGACAAAGGTCATGGTGCATTGTGATGAAAAGGGCATGGAGTATTGTGATGACAGGCATCATGGAGCGTTGTGATGACAAGTGTTATGGAACATTGTGATCACAAGGTTTTGGAGCATTGTGATGACAGAGGTCATGGATCATTTTGATTTCAGGGAGCATGGAGCATTGTGATGACAAAGGCATGAAGCAATGTGATCAAAAGTTTCATGGAGGATTGTGATGACAATGGTAATGGAGTATTGTGATGACAAGCACATAGAGCATTGTAATGACAATGTCATGTAGCATTTTGCTGACAAAGGCATGGAGCATTGTGATGACAGGTGTCATGGAGAACTCTGATGACAATTGTCACGGAGCATTGTGAATACAGGGGTCATGGAGCATTGGGATGAGAAGGGCATGGATCATTGTGATGATAAGGTTCATGGAGCATTGTGATGAAAATGTTCATGGAGTATTGTGATGCTTTGGGTCACGGAGCATTGTGATGACAGAGGTCATAGAGAATTTTGATTTCATTGTGCTGACAATAGCCAGAAGCATTATGATGATGGGCATGATGCACTGTGATGTCAGGGTTCATGGACCATTGATAGGAAAAGGGGCATGGAGCACTGTGATTACAGGGGTCTGGGAGCATTGTGATGGCAAGGGCATGGAGCATTTTGATGAGAAGGCCATGGAATATTCTGATGACATGTGTCATGGAGCTTTGTGATGACAAGGACAAGGAGCATTTTGATTACAGGGGTCTTGGAGCATTGTGATTAAAAGTGTCATGGAGCCTTGTGATGACAAGGCCGTGGAATATTGTGATGGCAGGGGTCATGGAGCATTGTTATGACAGGTGTAATGGAACATTGTGATGAGAAGGGCATGGAGCATTGTGATTACAAGTTTTATGGAGCATTGCGATGACAAATTTCTGGACCGTTGGGATGAAATGCGCGTGGCCCATTGTGATGACAAGGGTCATGGCGCATTTTTCTGACAAAGGCATGGAGCATTGTGATGACAAGAGTCATGGAGCATTGTGATGAAAATTTCATGGAGCATTGTGCTTACAAAGGTAACAGAGCCTTGTGATGACGCGGGCATTGACCATTGTGATGACAAATGTTATGAAGAATTGTGATGACTGGAGTCACGGAGCATTTTGATGACAGGGGTCATGGAGCATTGTGATGAGAAGGGCATGGAGCATTGTGATAAGAAAGGCATAGAGCATTGTGATGACAAGGGTCAAAGAGGATTATGATGAAATGTTCATGGAACATTGTGGTTAAATTGGTCACAGAGACTGTTGATGATGACGGCATGGACCATTGTGATGACAAAGGTCATGGACCATTGTGATGACTGGAGTCACGGAGCATTGTGATGACAGGGGTCATGGAACCCTGTGATAAGCAGGGCATGGAGCATTGTGATGACAAGGGCATGGAGCATTGTTCTAATAAGTTCCATGGAATATTTTGATGACAGTTGGAATGGCGCATTGTGATGACAAGGGCATGGAGCATTGTGATGACCAGGTCTTGCAGTATTTTGAAGAGAGGTCTCAGGGAGCACTGTGAAGACATATGTAATGACCCATTGTGATGCCAATGGCATGGAGCATTGTGATGCCAATTGTCATGGAGGATTCTGATGATAAATGTAATAGAGCATTGTGATGACAATGGCTTGGAGCATTGTGATGACAAGGGTCAGGGAGCATTGTGCTGACAAGTGCATGGAGAATTGTGATAAAAAGGGTCATGGAGCATTCTGATGAAAAGGGCATGGAGTATTGTGATGACAGGCATCATGGAGCGTTGTGATGACAAGTGTTATGGAACATTGTGATCACAAGGTTTTGGAGCATTGTGATGACAGAGGTCATGGATCATTTTGATTTCAGGGAGCATGGAGCATTGTGATGACAAAGGCATGAAGCAATGTGATCAAAAGGTTCAAGGAGGATTGTGATGACAATGGTAATGGAGTATTGTGATGACAAGCACATAGAGCATTGTAATGACAAGGTCATGTAGCATTTTGCTGACAAAGGCATGAAGCATTGTGATGACCGGTGTCATGGAGCACTGTAATGACAAGCGTCACAGAGCATTGTGAATAAAGGGGTCATGGAGCATTGGGATGACAAGGGCATGGATCATTGTGATGACAAGTGTCATGGAGCAGTGGGCTGAATATGTTCATGGAGTATTGTGATGACAGGGGTCATGGAGCATTGTGATGACAGAGGTCATGGAGAATTTTGATTTCATTTTAATGGCAATAGCTGGAAGTATTATGATGATGGGCATGATGCATTGTGATGACTGGGTTAATGGACCATTGATTTGAAAAGGGGCATTGAGCATTTTGATTACAGGGGTCTGGGAGCATTTTGATGACAAGGGCATGGAGCATTTTGATGAGAAGGCCATGGAATATTCTGATGACATGTGTCATGTAGCTTTGTGATGACAAGGGCATGGAGCATTTTGATTACAGGGGTTTTGGAGCATTATGATGACAAGGGTCAAGGAGCAATTTTCTGACAAAGGCATGGAGCATTTTGATGACAAGGGTCTCGGAGCATTGTGATGAAAAGTTCATGGAGCATTGATGTTACAAAAGACACAGAGCCTTTTGAGGATGCGAGCATGGACCGTTGTGTTGACAAACGTTATGAAGAATTGTGATGACTGGATTCACGGAGCATTGTAATGACAGGGGTAATGGAGCAGTGTGATGACAAGGGCATGGAGCATTGCGATGACAGGGGCATGGAGCATTGGTCTGATAAGTTTCATAGATTATTGTGATGACAGTGGACATGGTGCATTGTGATGACAAGGGCATGGAGCATTGTGATGAGAAGGTCATGGAGTATTGTGAAGACAGGTGTCATGGAGCACTGTGATGACAAGCGTCACGGAGCATTGTGAATAAAGGGGTCATGGAGCATTGGAATGACAAGGGCATGGATCATTTTGATGAGAATGTCATGGAGTATTGTAAAGACAGGTGTCAGGGAGCATTGTGATGATATATGTCATTGTCCATTGTGATGACAATGGCAGGGAGCATTCAGATGCCAAATGTAATGGAGTATTGTGATGACAAATATAATGGAGCATTGTGATGACTAGGGCTTGAAGCATTATGATGACAAGGGCCATTGAGAATTTTCATGACAAGGTCTTGAAGCATTGTGATGACAAGGTCCTGGAGATATGTGATTAGAAAACCATGGAGCCTTGTGAAGACAAGTCTCATGGAGCATACTGATGAAAAGGGGCATGGAGCATTCTGATTACAGGGGTCTTGGAACATTGTGATAACAAGGGCATGGAGCATTGTGATGACAATGGCATGGAGCATTGTTCTAATACGTTTCATGGATTATTGTGAAGAAAGATGGAAGGGCGCATTGTGATGACAAGGGCATGGAGCATTGTGATGACCAGGTCATGCAGTACTGTGAAGACAGGTTTGAGGGAGCATTGTGATGACATATGTAATGGCCCATTGTGATGAAAATGGCATGGAGAATTGTGATGCCAGGTGTCATGGAGGATTCTGATGACAAGTGTCAAAGAGCATTGTGATGACAAGTGTCATGGAGGATTCTGATGACAAATATAATGGAGCATTGTGATGACAAAGGCTTGGAATATTGTGATGACAATGATCATGGAGCATTGTGCTGAGAAAGGCATAGAGCATTGTGATGACAAGGGTCAAAGAGCATTGTGATGAAAAGTTCATGGAGCATTGTGGATAAAAATGTCACAGAGACTGTTGATGACGAAGGCATGGACCATTGTGATGACAAAGGTCATGAAGCATTGTTATGACTGGAGTCACGGAGCACTGTGATGACAGGGGTCATGGAGCATTGTGATAACAAGGGCATGGAGCATTGTGACGACAAGGGCATGGATGATTGCTCTAATAAGTTTCATGGATTACTGCGATGACAGTTGGAATGGCGCATTGTGATGACAAGGGCATGGAGCATTGTGTTGACCAGATCATGCAGTATTGTGAAGACACTTGTCAGGGAGTAATGTGATGACATATGTAATGGCCCATTGTGATGACAATGGCATGGAGCATTGGGATGCCAAGTGTCATGGAGGATTCTCATTGCAAAGGTAATGGAGCATTGTGATGACAATGGCTTGGAGCATTGTGATGACAAGGGTCAGGGAGCATTGTGCTGACAAGTGCATGGAGAATTGTGATGACAAGAGTCATGGAGCATTCTGATGACAAGCTTGTGGAGTATTTTGATGACAATGGGATGGAGCATTGTGATGAAAACTGTATGGGGCTTTGTGATGAAAAAGCCATGGAGCCTTTTCGTGACAGGGTTCAAGGAACATTCTGATGACAAGTGTCAGGGAGCATTGTGATGACATGCATATTGAGAATTGTGATGAAAAAGGTCATGGAGCATTGTGTTTTAAAGGGCATGGAGTATTGTGATGACAGGCATCATGGAGCTTTGTGATGACAAGTGTTATGGATCACTGTGATCACAAGGTTTTGGAGCACTGTGATGACAGAGGTCATGGATCATTTTGATTTCAAGGAGCATGGAGCATTGTGATGACAAAGGCATGAAGCAATGTGATCCCAAGGTTCATGGAGGATTGTGATGACAATGGAAATGGAGTATTGTGATGACAAACACACAAAGCATTGTAATGACAAGGTCATGTAGCATTTTGCTGACAAAGGCATGGAGCATTGTGAGGACATGTGTCATGGAGCACTGTGATGACAAGTGTCACGGAGCATTGTGAATACAGGTGTCATGGAGCATTGGGATGATAAGGGCATGGATCATTGTGATGACAATAGTCCCGGATCATTGTGTTGTGAGGTGTCATGGAGTGTTGTGATGACAGTGGTCATGGAGCACTGTGATGATATTGGCCATGGAGCACTGTAATGAGTAGGCCGTGGAGCACTGGGCTGAAAATGTGCATGGAGTATTGTGATGATAGGGGTTCCGGAGCATTGTGATGACAAGGAAATGGAGCATGGTGATGACAAATCCTGGAGCATTGTGATGAGAAGACCATGGAGACTTGTGATGACAAGTCTCATGGAGCATTCTGATGAAAAGGGGCATGGAGCACTGTGATTACAGGGGTCTTGGAGCATTTTGATGACTAGGGCATGGAGCATTTTGATGAGAAGGCCATGGAGCATTCTGATGACATGCGTCATGGAGTTTTGTGATGACAAGGGCATGGAGCACTGTGATTACAGGGATCTTGGAGCATTGTGATGAAAAGGGCATGGATCATTGTGATGAAAAAGGCATGGAGCCTTGTCATGACAGGGTTCAAAGAGCATAGTGATGACAAGTGTCAGGGAGCATTGTGATGACAATTGTATTGAGAATTGTGATGACAAAGATCATGGAGCATTGTGATGAGAAGACCATGGATAATTGTGATGATGAGCGTCATGGGGTGTTGTGATGATAAGTGTTATGCAAAATTGTGATCACAAGGGTTTGGAGCATTATGATGACAGAGGACATGCAGAATATTGATTTCATTGTGATGACAATAGCCTGAAGCATTATGATGATGGGCATGGTGCAGTGTGATGACAGGGTTCATGGGGCAATGAGATGAAAAGGGGCATGGAGCATTGTGATTACAAGGGTCTTGGAGCATTTTGCTGAAAAGGGCATGGAACAGTGTGATGAGAAGGCCGTGGATCATTCTGATGACATGCGTCATGGAGATTTGTGATGACAAGAGCATGGAGCATTGTGATTTCAGGGGTCTTGAGCATTGTGATGAGAAGTGTCATGGAACCTTGTGATGACTAGGCCGTGGAACATTGTGATGGCAGGGGTCATGGTGCATTGTTATGACAGGAGTAATGGAGCATTGTGATGAGAAGGGTATGGATCATTGGTCTGAAATGTTTCATGGATTATTGTGATGAGAGTGGGCATGGAGCATTGTGATGACAAGGGCACGGAACACTGTGATACATGGGTCATGCAGGACTGTAATGACAAGGGCATGGAGCATTGCGATGAGAAGGGCATCGAGCATTGTGATGACAAGTGTCATGAAGCTTTGTGATGACAAGGGCATTGAGCAATGTTATGAGAGGGTTCATGGAGCATTGTGATGACAATGACATGGAGCATTGTGATGCCAAGGGTCATGGAGCTTTGTGATGACAAGTCATGGAGCATTTTCATAACAAGGGCATGGTGCATTGTAATGAGAAGTGCAGGGAGCATTTTGATGACCGGGTCATGCAGCAATTTGATAAAAATTGTAATGGAACATTTTGATGGCAGGGGTTATAGAACATTGTGATGTCAGGGGACTTGGAGCTTTGGGATGGAAAGGGTCATGGAGCATTTTGATGACAGGGGTTATGGAACAATGTGATGGCAGGGGTAATGGAACTTTGTTATGATAAGGGGATGTAGCATTGTGATGACAGTGTCATGGAACATTGTGATTAGAGGGATGAGGGAGTATTGTGAAGACTAGTGATGGAACATTGTGATATCTCTGGTGAGAGAGCATTTTGATGAGAAGTGCATGGAACATTGTGATTACAACGTTTATGGGGCATTGCAATGACAAGTTTGTGGACCGTTTTGATGAAACGCGCGTGGCACATTGTGATGAAAATGGTCATGGAGCATTGTTCTGACAAAGACATGGCACACTGTGATGACAATTGTCACAGAATTGTGATGAAAATTTCATGGAGCATTGTGGTTACAAAGGTCACAGAGCCTTGTGATGACACGGGCATGGACCATTGTGATGACAAACGTTATGAAGCATTGTGATGACTGGAGTCACGGAGCATTGTGATGACAAGGGTCATGGAGCACTGGGATGACACGGGCATGGAGCATTGGTCTGAGAAGTTTCATAGATTATTGTGATGAGAGTGGGCATTGTGCATTGTGATGACAAGGGCATGGAGCATTGAGATGAGAAGGTCATGGAGTATTGTGAAGACAGGTGTCAGGGAGCATTCTGATGACATATGTCATGGGCCATTGCGATGAAAATGGCATGGAGCATTGTGATGCCAAATGTAATGGAGAATTGTGAAGACAAATATAATAGAGCATTGTGATGATTAGGGTTTGGAGCATTATGATGACAAGGGCCATTTAAAATTTTCATGACAAAGTCGTGAAGCATTGTGATGACAATGTCCTGGAGCATTGTGATGACAAAACCATGGAGCCTTGTGATGACAAGTCTCATGGGGCATACTGAAGAAAAAGGGCATGGAGCATTGTGATTACAGGGCTCTTGGAACATTGTAATGACAAGGACATCGAGCATAGTGAGTAGAAGACAAAGGAGAATCCTGATGGCATGTGTCATTGAGCTTTGTGATGACAAGGGCATGGAGCATTGTGATTACATGGGTCTTGGAGCATTGTGATGAAAAGGGCATGGATCATTGTGATGAAAAAGGCATGGAGCCTTGTCATGACAGGGTTCAAGAAGCATACAGACAACAAGTGTCAGGGTGCATTTTGATGACAATTGTATTGAGCATTGTGATGACGAAAGTCATGGAGCATTGTGATGAGAAGACCATGAATAATTGTGATGACGAGCCTCATGTGGCATTGTGATGACAAGTGTTATGGAATATTGTGATCACAAGGGTTTGGAGCATTGTTATGACAGAGGTCATGGAGCATTTTGATTTCTTTGTGATGACAATAGCATGAAGCATTATGATAATGGGCATGGTGCCTTTTGATGACAGGGTTCATGGATCATTGAGATGAAATGGGGCATAGAGCATTGTGATTACAGTGTTCTTGGAGCATTGTGATGAGAAGGGTCATGGAGCTCTGTGATGACAAGGCCATGGAACATCGTGGTGGCAGGGGTCATGGAGCATTATTATGACACTGGTAATGGAGCATTGTGATGGCAAGGGCATTGAGCATTGTGATGAGAAGGCCATGGAGCATTCTGATGACTTGTGTCATGGAGCTATGTGAAGACAAGGGCATGGAGCAATGTGATGACAATGACATGGAGCATTGTGATGCCAAGGGTCATGGATCTTTGTGATGACAAAGGTCATGGAGCATTTTGATGGCAAGGGCGTTGTGCATTGTGATGAGAAGGGCAGGGAGCATTGTGATGACGGGGTCATGGAGCAATTCGATGAAAAGTGTCATGGAACATTTTGATGACTGGTATTATGGAACATTGTGATGTCATGGTTCATAGAACAATGTGATGATAAGAGCATGCAGCATTGTGATGACAGGAGTCATGGAACATTCTGATGATAGGGGTGAGGGAGTATTGTGACAAATACTGATGTAGCACTGTGATATCAGTGGTGAGAGAGCATTTTGATGAGAAGTGCATGGAGCATTGTGAGGAAAATTTTTTTGCAGCATTGTGATGACAAGATTGTGGAGCACTGTGACGACAGGCACATGGTGCGTTGTGATGACATGTGTCATGGAGCATTGTGCTGACAAGCGCATGTAGCATAGTAATGAAAAGGGTCATGGAGCATTGTGCAGAGAAAAGCATAGATCATTGTGATGACAAGGGTGAAAGAGCATTGTGATGAAAATTTCATGGAGCATTGTGGTTAAAAAGGTCACAGAGACTATTAATGATGAGGGCATGAACCATTGTGATGACAAATGTCATGAAGCATTGGGATGACTGGAGTCACGGAGCATTGTGATGAGAGGGTTCATGGAACACTGTGATAAAAAGGGCATGGAGCATTGTGATGACAAAGGCATGGAACATTGGTCTAATATGTTTCATGGATTACTGCGATGACAGTTGGTATGGCGCATTGTGATGACAAGGGCATGGAGCATTGTGATGACCAGGTCATGCAGTATTGTGAAGACAGGTGTCAGGGAGCATTGTGATGAAAATGCCATGGAGCATTGTGATGCCATGTGTCATGGAGGATTCTGATGACAAAGGTAATGGAGCATTGTGATGACCATGGCTTGGAGCATTGTGATGACAAGGGTCAGGGAGCATTGTGCTGACAAGTGCATGGAGAATTGTGATGACAAGGGTCATGGAGCATTCTGATGACAAGCTTGTGGAGTATTTTGATGACAATGGCATGGAGCATTGTGATGAAAACGGCTTGGGGCATTGTGATGAAAAAGGCATGGAGCCCTTTCGTGACAGGGTTCAAGGAGCATTCTGATGACAAGTGTCAGGGAGCACTGTGATGACAAGTGTATTGAGAATTGTGATGACAAAAGTCATGGAGCATTGTGATGAAAAGGGCATGGAGTATTGTGATGACAGGCATCATGGAGCGTTGTGATGACACGTGTTATGGAACATTGTGATCAAAAGTGTTTGGAGCATTGTGATGACAGAGGTCATGGATCATTTTGATTTCAAGGAGCATGGAGCACTGTGATGACAAGGGCATGGAGCAATGTGATCCCAAGGTTCTTGGAGGATTGTGATGACAATGGAAATGGAGTATTGTGATGACAAGCGCATAGAGCATTGCAATGACAAGGTCATGTAGCATTTTGCTGACAAAGGCATGGAGCATTGTGATGACATGTGTCATGGAGCACTGTGATGACAAGCGTCACGGAACATTGTGAATACACGGGTCATGGAGCATTGGGATGACAAGGGCATGGATCATTGTGATGACAAGTGTCATGGAGCACTGAGCTGAAAATGTTCATGGAGTGTTGTGATGACAGGGGTCATGGAGCACTGTGATGACCACGGAATGGAGCAATGTGATGACAAGAGTCCTGGATCATTGTGTAGTCAGGTGTCATGGAGCATTGTGATGATGTTGGCCATGGAGCATTGTGATGAGTAGGTCGTGGAGCATTTGGCTGAAAATGCTCATGGATTATTGGGATGACAGTGGTCATGGAGCATTGTGATGACAAGGGAATGGAGCATGGTGATGACAAGGTCCTGGGTAATTGTCATGAGAAGACCATGGAGACTTGTGATGACAACTCACATGGAGCATTCTGATGAAAAGGGACATGGAGCATTATGATTACAGTGGTCTTGGAGCATTGTGATGACAAGGGCATGGAGCATTGTGATGAGAAGGCCATGAAGCATTCTGATGACATGCATCATGGAGCTTTTTTATGTCAAGGGCATGGAGCATTGTGATTACAGGGATCTTGGAGCATTGTGATGAAAAGGACATGGATTATTGTGATGAAAAAGGCATGGAGCCTTGTCATGACAGGGTTCAAGGAGCATACTGACGACAAGTGTCAGTTAGCATTGTGATGACAAGTTTATTGAGCATTGTGATGACAAAGATCATGGAGCATTTTGATGAGAAGACCATGGATAATTGTGATGATGAGTGTCATGGGGTGTTGTGATGATAAGTGTTATGGAACATTGTGATCACAAGGTTTTGGAGCATTATGATGACAGAGGTCATGGAGAATATTGATTTCATTGTGATGACAATAGCCTGAAGCATTATGATGATGGGCATGGTGCATTGTGATGACAGGGTTCATGGAGCATTGAGATGAAAAGGGGCATGGAGCATTGTGTTTACAGGGGTCTTGGAGCATTGTGATGACAAGGGCATGGAGCATTGTGATGAGAAGGCCATGGAATATTCTGACCACATGAGTCATGGAGGTTTGTGATGAAAAGGGCATGGAGCATTGTTATTACAGGGGTCATCAGCATTGTGATAACAAGTGTCATGGAACCTTGTGATGACTAGGCCGTGGAACATTGTGATGGCAGGGGTCATGGTGGATTGTTATGACAGAGGTAATGGAGCATTGTGATGAGAAGGGCATGGAAAATTGGTCTGAAAAGTTTCATGGATTATTGTGATGAGAATGGGCATGGAGCCTTCTGATGACAAGGGTACAGAACACTATGATACATGGGTCATGCAGGATTGTAATGACAAGGGCCTGGAGCATTGTGATGAGAAGGGCATCGAGCATTGTGATGAAAAGTGTCATGGAGCTTTTTGATGACAAGGGCATTGAGCAATGTTATGAGAGGGTTCCTGGAGCATTGTGATGCCCATGACATATAGCATTGTGATGCCAAGTGTCATGGGGCTTTGTCATGACAAGTAATGGAGCATTTTGATGACAAGGGCAAGGTGCATTGTGATGAGAAAGGCAGGGAGCATTTTGATGACCGGGTCATGCAGCAATTTGATGAAAAGTGTAATGGAATATTTTGATGGCAGGGGTTATAGAACATTGTGATGTCAGGGGATTTGGAGCGTTGGGATGAAAAGGGTCATGGGGCAATTTGATGACAGGTGTCATGGAACATTGTGATGATAAGGGGATGTAGCATTGTGATGACAGTGTCATGGAACATTGTGATTACAGGGGTGAGGGAGTATTGTGATGACTAGTGATGTAACACTGTGATATCTCTGGTGAGAGAGCATTTTGATGAGAAGTGCATGGAGCATTGTGATTTGAAGGTTTATAGAGCATTGCAATGACAAGGTTGTGGACCGTTCTGATGAAATGTGCGTGGCACATTGTGAAGACAATGGTCATGGAGCATTGTTCTGACAAAGACAGGCAGCATTGTGATGACAAGGGTCACAGAGAATTGTGATGAAAAGTTCAAGGAGCATTGTGGTTACAAAGGTCACAGAGCCTTGTGATGACGCGGGCATGGACCATTGTGATGACAAACGTTATGAAGCATTGTGATAACTGGAGTCACGGAGCATTGTGATGACAGGGGTCATGGAGCATTGTGATGCCATGTGTCATGGAGCATTTTGCTGACAAGCGCATGGAGCATTGTGATGACAAGAATCATGGAGCATTGTGCTGAGAAAGGCATAGAGCATTGTGATGACAAGGGTCAAAGAGCATTGTGATGAAAATTTCATGGAGCATTGTGGTTAAAAAGGTCACAGAGACTGTTGATGACGTGGGCATGGATCATTGTGATGACAAAGGTCATGCAGCATTGTGGTGACTGGAGTCACGGAGCATTGTGATGACAGGGGTCATGGAGGATTGTGATAACAAGGGCACAGAGCACTGTGATGACAAGGGCATGGAACATTGGTCTAATAAGTTTCATGGATTATTGCGATGACAGTTGGAATGGCACATTGTGATGACAAGGGCATGGAGCATTGTGATGACCAGGTCATGCAGTATTGTGAAGTCAGGTGTCAGGGAGCATTGTGATGATATATGTAATGGCCCGTTGTGATGACAATGGCATGGAGCATTGTGATGCCAAGTGTCATGGAGGATTCTGATGACAAAGGTAATGGAGCACTGTGATGACAATGGCTTGGAGCATTGTGATGACAAGGGTCAGGGAGCATTGTGCTGAAAAGTGCATGGAGAATTGTGATGACAAGGGTCATGGAGCATTCTGATGATAAGCTTGTGGAGTATTTTAATGACAATGGCATGGAGCATTGTGATGAAAACGGCATGGGGCCTTGTGATGAAAGAGACATGGAGCCTTTTCGTGACAGGTTTCAAGGAGCATTCTGATGACAAGTGTCAGGGAGCATTGTGATGACAAGTGTATTGAGAATTGTGATGACAAATGTCATGGAGCATTGTGATGAAAAGGGCATGGAGTATTGTGATGACAGGCATCATGGAGCATTGTTATGACAAGTGTTATGGAACATTGTGATCACAAGGTTTTGGATCATTGTGATGACAGAGGTCATGGATCATTTTGCTTTCAAGGAGCATTGAACATTGTGATGACAGGGGAATGAAGCAATGTGATCCCAAGGTTCATGTAGGATTGTTATGACAATGGAAATGGAGTATTGTGATGACAAGCGCATAGAGCATTGCAAAGACAAGGTCATTTAGCATTTTGCTGACAAAGGCATGGAGCATTGTGATGACATGTGTCATGGGGCACTGTGATGACAAGCATCACGGAGCATTGTGAATACAGGGGTCATGGAGCATTGGGATGACAAGGGCATGGATCATTGTGATGATAAGAGTCTTGGAGCACTGGGCTGAAAATGTTCTTGGAGCATTGTGATGACAGGGACATGGAGCATTGTTATGAGAGGGGCATGGAGCATTGGGCTGACAAGTTTCATTGATTATTGTGATTACAGTGAACATAGTGCATTGTGATGACAATGGCATGGAGCATTGTGAAAAGAAGGTCTTGGAGTATTTTGAAGACAGGTGTCAGGGAGCATTGTGATGATATATGTCATGATCCACTGAGATGACAACGGCAGGGAGTATTGTGATGCCAAATGTAATGGAGGATTGTGATGACAAATATAATGGAGCATTGTGATGACTACGGATTGGAGCATTATGATGACAAGGGCCATTGAGAATTTTCATGACAAGGTCGTGAAGCATTGTGATGACAAGGTCCTGGAGCATTGTGTTGAGAAAATCATGGAGCCTTGTGATGACAAATCTCATGTAGCATACTGATGTAAAGGGGCATGGAGCATTGTGATTACAGGAGTCTAGGCACATTGTGATTACAAGTGCATGGAGCAGAGTGATGACAAGGGCATGGAACATTGTGATGAGAAGGCCATCTAAAATTCTGATGACATGTGTCATGGAGCTTTGTGATGACAAGGCATGGATCATTGTGATGACAAGTTTCATGGAACATTGGGCTGAAAATGTTCATGGAGTATTGTGATGACAGGGGTCATGGAGCATTGTGATTACAGGGGTCTTGGAGCATTGTGATGACAAGAGTCCCGGATCATTGTATTGTCAGGTGTCATGGAGTATTGTGATGACAGTGGTCATGGATCATTGTGATGATATTGGTCATGGAGCATTGTGATGAGAAGGTCATGGAACACTGGGCTGAAAATGTTCATGGAGTATTGTGATGACAGGTGTCATGGAGCATTGTGATGACAAGGGCATGGAGCATTGTGAGGAGAAGGCCATGGAACATTCTGATGACATGTGTCATGGAACTTTGTGAAGATAAGTGCAAGGAGCTATGTGATGAGAGTGTTCATGGAGCATTGTGATGACAATGACATGGAGCATTGTGATGAGAAGGACATGAAGCATTCTGATGACATGCGTCATGGAGCTTTTTGATGACAAGGGCAGGGAGCATTGTGATTACAGGGATCTTGGAGCATTGTGATGAATAGGGCATGGATTGTTGTGATGAAAAAGGCATGGAGCCTTCTCATGACAGGGTTCAAGGAGCATACTGACGACAAGTGTCAGGGAGCATTGTGATGACAAGTGTATTGAGCATTGTGATGACAAAGATCATGTAACATTGTGATGAGAAGGCCATGGATAATTGTGATGATGAGCGTCATGGGGTGTTGTGATGATAAGTGTTATGGAACATTGTGATCACAAGGGTTTGGAGCATTATGATGACAGAGGTCATGCAGAATATTGATTTAATTGTGATGACAATAGCCTGAAGCATTATGATGATGGGCATGGTGCAGTGTGATGACAGGGTTCATGGGGCAATGAGATGAAAAGTGGCATGGAGCATTGTGATTACAAGGGTCTTGGAGCATTTTGCTGAAAAGGGCATGGAACAGTGTGATGAGAAGGCCGTGGATCATTCTGATGACATGCGTCATGGAGATTTGTGATGACAAGAGCATGGAGCATTGTGATTTCAGGGGTCTTGAGCATTGTGATGAGAAGTGTCATGGAACCTTGTGATGACTAGGCCGTGGAACATTGTGATGGCAGGGGTCATGGTGCATTGTTATGACAGGAGTAATGGAGCATTGTGATGAGAAGGGTATGGATCATTGGTCTGAAATGTTTCATGGATTATTGTGATGAGAGTGGGCATGGAGCATTGTGATGACAAGGGCACGGAACACTGTGATACATGGGTCATGCAGGACTGTAATGACAAGGGCATGGAGCATTGCGATGAGAAGGGCATCGAGCATTGTGATGACAAGTGTCATGAAGCTTTGTGATGACAAGGGCATTGAGCAATGTTATGAGAGGGTTCATGGAGCATTGTGATGACAATGACATGGAGCATTGTGATGCCAAGGGTCATGGAGCTTTGTGATGACAAGTCATGGAGCATTTTCATAACAAGGGCATGGTGCATTGTAATGAGAAGTGCAGGGAGCATTTTGATGACCGGGTCATGCAGCAATTTGATAAAAATTGTAATGGAACATTTTGATGGCAGGGGTTATAGAACATTGTGATGTCAGGGGACTTGGAGCTTTGGGATGGAAAGGGTCATGGAGCATTTTGATGACAGGGGTTATGGAACAATGTGATGGCAGGGGTAATGGAACTTTGTTATGATAAGGGGATGTAGCATTGTGATGACAGTGTCATGGAACATTGTGATTAGAGGGATGAGGGAGTATTGTGAAGACTAGTGATGGAACATTGTGATATCTCTGGTGAGAGAGCATTTTGATGAGAAGTGCATGGAACATTGTGATTACAACGTTTATGGGGCATTGCAATGACAAGTTTGTGGACCGTTTTGATGAAACGCGCGTGGCACATTGTGATGAAAATGGTCATGGAGCATTGTTCTGACAAAGACATGGCACACTGTGATGACAATTGTCACAGAATTGTGATGAAAATTTCATGGAGCATTGTGGTTACAAAGGTCACAGAGCCTTGTGATGACACGGGCATGGACCATTGTGATGACAAACGTTATGAAGCATTGTGATGACTGGAGTCACGGAGCATTGTGATGACAAGGGTCATGGAGCACTGGGATGACACGGGCATGGAGCATTGGTCTGAGAAGTTTCATAGATTATTGTGATGAGAGTGGGCATTGTGCATTGTGATGACAAGGGCATGGAGCATTGAGATGAGAAGGTCATGGAGTATTGTGAAGACAGGTGTCAGGGAGCATTCTGATGACATATGTCATGGGCCATTGCGATGAAAATGGCATGGAGCATTGTGATGCCAAATGTAATGGAGAATTGTGAAGACAAATATAATAGAGCATTGTGATGATTAGGGTTTGGAGCATTATGATGACAAGGGCCATTTAAAATTTTCATGACAAAGTCGTGAAGCATTGTGATGACAATGTCCTGGAGCATTGTGATGACAAAACCATGGAGCCTTGTGATGACAAGTCTCATGGGGCATACTGAAGAAAAAGGGCATGGAGCATTGTGATTACAGGGCTCTTGGAACATTGTAATGACAAGGACATCGAGCATAGTGAGTAGAAGACAAAGGAGAATCCTGATGGCATGTGTCATTGAGCTTTGTGATGACAAGGGCATGGAGCATTGTGATTACATGGGTCTTGGAGCATTGTGATGAAAAGGGCATGGATCATTGTGATGAAAAAGGCATGGAGCCTTGTCATGACAGGGTTCAAGGAGCATACAGACAACAAGTGTCAGGGTGCATTTTGATGACAATTGTATTGAGCATTGTGATGACGAAAGTCATGGAGCATTGTGATGAGAAGACCATGAATAATTGTGATGACGAGCCTCATGTGGCATTGTGATGACAAGTGTTATGGAATATTGTGATCACAAGGGTTTGGAGCATTGTTATGACAGAGGTCATGGAGCATTTTGATTTCTTTGTGATGACAATAGCATGAAGCATTATGATAATGGGCATGGTGCCTTTTGATGACAGGGTTCATGGATCATTGAGATGAAATGGGGCATAGAGCATTGTGATTACAGTGTTCTTGGAGCATTGTGATGAGAAGGGTCATGGAGCTCTGTGATGACAAGGCCATGGAACATCGTGGTGGCAGGGGTCATGGAGCATTATTATGACACTGGTAATGGAGCATTGTGATGGCAAGGGCATTGAGCATTGTGATGAGAAGGCCATGGAGCATTCTGATGACTTGTGTCATGGAGCTATGTGAAGACAAGGGCATGGAGCAATGTGATGACAATGACATGGAGCATTGTGATGCCAAGGGTCAGGGATCTTTGTGATGACAAAGGTCATGGAGCATTTTGATGGCAAGGGCGTTGTGCATTGTGATGAGAAGGGCAGGGAGCATTGTGATGACGGGGTCATGGAGCAATTCGATGAAAAGTGTCATGGAACATTTTGATGACTGGTATTATGGAACATTGTGATGTCATGGTTCATAGAACATTGTGATGATAAGAGCATGCAGCATTGTGATGACAGGAGTCATGGAACATTCTGATGATAGGGGTGAGGGAGTATTGTGACAAATACTGATGTAGCACTGTGATATCAGTGGTGAGAGAGCATTTTGATGAGAAGTGCATGGAGCATTGTGAGGAAAATTTTTTTGCAGCATTGTGATGACAAGATTGTGGAGCACTGTGACGACAGGCGCATGGTGCGTTGTGATGACATGTGTCATGGAGCATTGTGCTGACAAGCGCATGTAGCATAGTAATGAAAAGGGTCATGGAGCATTGTGCAGAGAAAAGCATAGATCATTGTGATGACAAGGGTGAAAGAGCATTGTGATGAAAATTTCATGGAGCATTGTGGTTAAAAAGGTCACAGAGACTATTAATGATGAGGGCATGAACCATTGTGATGACAAATGTCATGAAGCATTGGGATGACTGGAGTCACGGAGCATTGTGATGAGAGGGTTCATGGAACACTGTGATAAAAAGGGCATGGAGCATTGTGATGACAAAGGCATGGAACATTGGTCTAATATGTTTCATGGATTACTGCGATGACAGTTGGTATGGCGCATTGTGATGACAAGGGCATGGAGCATTGTGATGACCAGGTCATGCAGTATTGTGAAGACAGGTGTCAGGGAGCATTGTGATGACAATGTCATGGAGCATTGTGATGCCATGTGTCATGGAGGATTCTGATGACAAAGGTAATGGAGCATTGTGATGACCATGGCTTGGAGCATTGTGATGACAAGGGTCAGGGAGCATTGTGCTGACAAGTGCATGGAGAATTGTGATGACAAGGGTCATGGAGCATTCTGATGACAAGCTTGTGGAGTATTTTGATGACAATGGCATGGAGCATTGTGATGAAAATGGCATGGGGCATTGTGATGAAAAAGGCATGGAGCCCTTTCGTGACAGGGTTCAAGGAGCATTCTGATGACAAGTGTCAGGGAGCACTGTGATGACAAGTGTATTGAGAATTGTGATGACAAAAGTCATGGAGCATTGTGATGAAAAGGGCATGGAGTATTGTGATGACAGGCATCATGGAGCGTTGTGATGACACGTGTTATGGAACATTGTGATCAAAAGTGTTTGGAGCATTGTGATGACAGAGGTCATGGATCATTTTGATTTCAAGGAGCATGGAGCACTGTGATGACAAGGGCATGGAGCAATGTGATCCCAAGGTTCTTGGAGGATTGTGATGACAATGGAAATGGAGTATTGTGATGACAAGCGCATAGAGCATTGCAATGACAAGGTCATGTAGCATTTTGCTGACAAAGGCATGGAGCATTGTGATGACATGTGTCATGGAGCACTGTGATGACAAGCGTCACGGAACATTGTGAATACACGGGTCATGGAGCATTGGGATGACAAGGGCATGGATCATTGTGATGACAAGTGTCATGGAGCACTGAGCTGAAAATGTTCATGGAGTGTTGTGATGACAGGGGTCATGGAGCACTGTGATGACCACGGAATGGAGCAATGTGATGACAAGAGTCCTGGATCATTGTGTAGTCAGGTGTCATGGAGCATTGTGATGATGTTGGCCATGGAGCATTGTGATGAGTAGGTCGTGGAGCATTTGGCTGAAAATGCTCATGGATTATTGGGATGACAGTGGTCATGGAGCATTGTGATGACAAGGGAATGGAGCATGGTGATGACAAGGTCCTGGGTAATTGTCATGAGAAGACCATGGAGACTTGTGATGACAACTCACATGGAGCATTCTGATGAAAAGGGACATGGAGCATTATGATTACAGTGGTCTTGGAGCATTGTGATGACAAGGGCATGGAGCATTGTGATGAGAAGGCCATGAAGCATTCTGATGACATGCATCATGGAGCTTTTTTATGTCAAGGGCATGGAGCATTGTGATTACAGGGATCTTGGAGCATTGTGATGAAAAGGACATGGATTATTGTGATGAAAAAGGCATGGAGCCTTGTCATGACAGGGTTCAAGGAGCATACTGACGACAAGTGTCAGTTAGCATTGTGATGACAAGTTTATTGAGCATTGTGATGACAAAGATCATGGAGCATTTTGATGAGAAGACCATGGATAATTGTGATGATGAGTGTCATGGGGTGTTGTGATGATAAGTGTTATGGAACATTGTGATCACAAGGTTTTGGAGCATTATGATGACAGAGGTCATGGAGAATATTGATTTCATTGTGATGACAATAGCCTGAAGCATTATGATGATGGGCATGGTGCATTGTGATGACAGGGTTCATGGAGCATTGAGATGAAAAGGGGCATGGAGCATTGTGTTTACAGGGGTCTTGGAGCATTGTGATGACAAGGGCATGGAGCATTGTGATGAGAAGGCCATGGAATATTCTGACCACATGAGTCATGGAGGTTTGTGATGAAAAGGGCATGGAGCATTGTTATTACAGGGGTCATCAGCATTGTGATAACAAGTGTCATGGAACCTTGTGATGACTAGGCCGTGGAACATTGTGATGGCAGGGGTCATGGTGGATTGTTATGACAGAGGTAATGGAGCATTGTGATGAGAAGGGCATGGAAAATTGGTCTGAAAAGTTTCATGGATTATTGTGATGAGAATGGGCATGGAGCCTTCTGATGACAAGGGTACAGAACACTATGATACATGGGTCATGCAGGATTGTAATGACAAGGGCCTGGAGCATTGTGATGAGAAGGGCATCGAGCATTGTGATGAAAAGTGTCATGGAGCTTTTTGATGACAAGGGCATTGAGCAATGTTATGAGAGGGTTCCTGGAGCATTGTGATGCCCATGACATATAGCATTGTGATGCCAAGTGTCATGGGGCTTTGTCATGACAAGTAATGGAGCATTTTGATGACAAGGGCAAGGTGCATTGTGATGAGAAGGGCAGGGAGCATTTTGATGACCGGGTCATGCAGCAATTTGATGAAAAGTGTAATGGAATATTTTGATGGCAGGGGTTATAGAACATTGTGATGTCAGGGGATTTGGAGCGTTGGGATGAAAAGGGTCATGGGGCAATTTGATGACAGGTGTCATGGAACATTTTGATGATAAGGGGATGTAGCATTGTGATGACAGTGTCATGGAACATTGTGATTACAGGGGTGAGGGAGTATTGTGATGACTAGTGATGTAACACTGTGATATCTCTGGTGAGAGAGCATTTTGATGAGAAGTGCATGGAGCATTGTGATTTGAAGGTTTATAGAGCATTGCAATGACAAGGTTGTGGACCGTTCTGATGAAATGTGCGTGGCACATTGTGAAGACAATGGTCATGGAGCATTGTTCTGACAAAGACAGGCAGCATTGTGATGACAAGGGTCACAGAGAATTGTGATGAAAAGTTCAAGGAGCATTGTGGTTACAAAGGTCACAGAGCCTTGTGATGACGCGGGCATGGACCATTGTGATGACAAACGTTATGAAGCATTGTGATAACTGGAGTCACGGAGCATTGTGATGACAGGGGTCATGGAGCATTGTGATGCCATGTGTCATGGAGCATTTTGCTGACAAGCGCATGGAGCATTGTGATGACAAGAATCATGGAGCATTGTGCTGAGAAAGGCATAGAGCATTGTGATGACAAGGGTCAAAGAGCATTGTTATGAAAATTTCATGGAGCATTGTGGTTAAAAAGGTCACAGAGACTGTTGATGACGTGGGCATGGATCATTGTGATGACAAAGGTCATGCAGCATTGTGGTGACTGGAGTCACGGAGCATTGTGATGACAGGGGTCATGGAGGATTGTGATAACAAGGGCACAGAGCACTGTGATGACAAGGGCATGGAACATTGGTCTAATAAGTTTCATGGATTATTGCGATGACAGTTGGAATGGCACATTGTGATGACAAGGGCATGGAGCATTGTGATGACCAGGTCATGCAGTATTGTGAAGTCAGGTGTCAGGGAGCATTGTGATGATATATGTAATGGCCCGTTGTGATGACAATGGCATGGAGCATTGTGATGCCAAGTGTCATGGAGGATTCTGATGACAAAGGTAATGGAGCACTGTGATGACAATGGCTTGGAGCATTGTGATGACAAGGGTCAGGGAGCATTGTGCTGAAAAGTGCATGGAGAATTGTGATGACAAGGGTCATGGAGCATTCTGATGATAAGCTTGTGGAGTATTTTAATGACAATGGCATGGAGCATTGTGATGAAAACGGCATGGGGCCTTGTGATGAAAGAGACATGGAGCCTTTTCGTGACAGGTTTCAAGGAGCATTCTGATGACAAGTGTCAGGGAGCATTGTGATGACAAGTGTATTGAGAATTGTGATGACAAATGTCATGGAGCATTGTGATGAAAAGGGCATGGAGTATTGTGATGACAGGCATCATGGAGCATTGTTATGACAAGTGTTATGGAACATTGTGATCACAAGGGTTTGGATCATTGTGATGACAGAGGTCATGGATCATTTTGCTTTCAAGGAGCATTGAACATTGTGATGACAGGGGAATGAAGCAATGTGATCCCAAGGTTCATGTAGGATTGTTATGACAATGGAAATGGAGTATTGTGATGACAAGCGCATAGAGCATTGCAAAGACAAGGTCATTTAGCATTTTGCTGACAAAGGCATGGAGCATTGTGATGACATGTGTCATGGGGCACTGTGATGACAAGCATCACGGAGCATTGTGAATACAGGGGTCATGGAGCATTGGGATGACAAGGGCATGGATCATTGTGATGATAAGAGTCTTGGAGCACTGGGCTGAAAATGTTCTTGGAGCATTGTGATGACAGGGACATGGAGCATTGTTATGAGAGGGGCATGGAGCATTGGGCTGACAAGTTTCATTGATTATTGTGATTACAGTGAACATAGTGCATTGTGATGACAATGGCATGGAGCATTGTGAAAAGAAGGTCTTGGAGTATTTTGAAGACAGGTGTCAGGGAGCATTGTGATGATATATGTCATGATCCACTGAGATGACAACGGCAGGGAGTATTGTGATGCCAAATGTAATGGAGGATTGTGATGACAAATATAATGGAGCATTGTGATGACTACGGATTGGAGCATTATGATGACAAGGGCCATTGAGAATTTTCATGACAAGGTCGTGAAGCATTGTGATGACAAGGTCCTGGAGCATTGTGTTGAGAAAATCATGGAGCCTTGTGATGACAAATCTCATGTAGCATACTGATGTAAAGGGGCATGGAGCATTGTGATTACAGGAGTCTAGGCACATTGTGATTACAAGTGCATGGAGCAGAGTGATGACAAGGGCATGGAACATTGTGATGAGAAGGCCATCTAAAATTCTGATGACATGTGTCATGGAGCTTTGTGATGACAAGGCATGGATCATTGTGATGACAAGTTTCATGGAACATTGGGCTGAAAATGTTCATGGAGTATTGTGATGACAGGGGTCATGGAGCATTGTGATTACAGGGGTCTTGGAGCATTGTGATGACAAGAGTCCCGGATCATTGTATTGTCAGGTGTCATGGAGTATTGTGATGACAGTGGTCATGGATCATTGTGATGATATTGGTCATGGAGCATTGTGATGAGAAGGTCATGGAACACTGGGCTGAAAATGTTCATGGAGTATTGTGATGACAGGTGTCATGGAGCATTGTGATGACAAGGGCATGGAGCATTGTGAGGAGAAGGCCATGGAACATTCTGATGACATGTGTCATGGAACTTTGTGAAGATAAGTGCAAGGAGCTATGTGATGAGAGTGTTCATGGAGCATTGTGATGACAATGACATGGAGCATTGTGATGAGAAGGACATGAAGCATTCTGATGACATGCGTCATGGAGCTTTTTGATGACAAGGGCAGGGAGCATTGTGATTACAGGGATCTTGGAGCATTGTGATGAATAGGGCATGGATTGTTGTGATGAAAAAGGCATGGAGCCTTCTCATGACAGGGTTCAAGGAGCATACTGACGACAAGTGTCAGGGAGCATTGTGATGACAAGTGTATTGAGCATTGTGATGACAAAGATCATGTAACATTGTGATGAGAAGGCCATGGATAATTGTGATGATGAGCGTCATGGGGTGTTGTGATGATAAGTGTTATGGAACATTGTGATCACAAGGGTTTGGAGCATTATGATGACAGAGGTCATGGAGAATATTGATTTAATTGTGATGACAATAGCCTGAAGCATTATGATGATGGGCATGGTGCATTGTGATGACAGTGTTCATGGAGCATTGAGATGAAAAGGGGCATTGAGCATTGTGTTTACAGGGGTCTTGGAGCATTGTGATGAGAAGGCCATGGAACATTCTGATGACATGCGTCATGGAGCTTTGTGATGACAAGGGCATGGAGGTTTGTGATTACAGGGGCCTTCAGCATTGTGATGACAAGTGTCATGGAGCCTTGTGATAACTAGGCCGTGGATCATTGTGATGGCAGGGGTCATGGTGCATTGTTATGACAGAGGTAATGGAGCATTGTGATGAGAAGGACATGGAACATTGGTCTGAAATGTTTCATGGATTATTGTGATGAGAGTGGGCATGGAGCATTTTGATGACAAGGGTACGGAACACTATGATACATGGGTCATGCAGGATTGTAATGACAAGGGCATGGAGCATTGTGATGAGAAGGGCATCGAGCATTGTGATGACAAGTGTCATGGAGCTTTTTGATGACAAGGGCATTGAGCAATGTAATGAGAGGGTTCATGGAGCATTTTGATGACAAGGGCATGGTGCACTGTGATGTGAAGTGCAGGGAGCATTTTGATGACCTGGTCATGCAGCAATTTGATGAAAAGTGTAGTGGAACATTTTGATGGCAGGGTTTAGAGAACATTGTGATGTCAGGGGTCTTGGAGCTTTGGGATGAAAAGGGTCATGGAGCATTTTGATGATGGGGTTATGGAATATTGTGATGTCAGTGGTCATGGAACATTGTGATGATAAGGGGATGTAGCACTGTGACGACAGTGTCATGGAACATTGTGATTACAGGTGTGAGGGAGTATTGTGATGACTAGTGATGGAACACTGTGATATCTCTGGTGAGAGAGCATTTTGATGAGAAGTGCATGGATCATTGTGATTAAAAGATTTATGGAGCATTGCAATGACAAGTTTGTGGACCGTTGTGATGAAATATGTGTGGCACATTGTGATGACAATGGTCATGGAGCATTGTTCTCACAAAGACATGGAGCATTGTGATGACAAGGGTCACAGAGAATTGTGATGAAAAGTTCATGGAGCATTGTGGTTACAAAGGTCACAGAGCCTTGTGATGACGCGGGCATGGACCTTTGTGATGACAAACGTTATGAATCATTGTGATGAGTGGGGTCATGGAGCATTGTGATGACAAGTGCATGGAGCATTGTGAGGACAAGGGCATGGAGCACTGTGATGACAGGGGCATGGAGCATTTGTCTGACAAGTTTCATAGATTATTGTGATGACAGTGGGCATGGTGCATTGTGATGACAAGGGCATGGAGCATTGTGATGAGAAGGTCATGGAGTATTTTGAAGACAGGTGTCAGGGAGCATTGTGATGATATATGTCATGGTCCATTGCGATGACAATGGCATGGGGCATTGTGATGCCAAATGTAATGGTGAATTGTGATGACAAATATAAAGGAGCATTGTGATGACTAGGGCTTGGAGCATTATGATGAAAAGGGCCCTTGAGAATTTTCATGACAATGTCGTGAAGCATTGTGATGACAAGGTCCTGGAGCACTATGATGACAAAACCATGGAGCCTTGTGATGACAAGTCTCATGGAGCATATTGATGAAAAGGGACATGAAGCATTGTGATTACAGGGGTCTTGGAACATTGTGATGACAAGGGCATGGAGCATTGTGAGCAGAAGACCAAGGAGCATTCTGATGGCATGCGTCATTGAGCTTTGTGATGACAAGGGCATGGAGCATTTTGATTACATGGGTCTTGGAGCATTTTGATGAAAAGGGCATGGATCATTGTGATGAAAAAGGCATGGAGCCTTGTCATGACAGGGTTCAAGGAGCATACAGACAACAAGTGTCAGGGAGCATTTTGATGACAAGTGTATTGAGCATTGTGATGACAAAGGTCATGGAGCATTGTGATGAGAAGACCATGGATAATTGTGATGACGAGCGTCATGTGAAATTGTGATGACAAGTCTTATGGAATATTGTGATCTCAAGGTTTTGGAGCATTGTTATGACAGAGGTCATGAAGCATCTTGATTTCATTGTGATGACAATAGCATGAAGCATTATGATGATGGGCATGGTGCTTAGTGATGACAGGGTTCATGGATCATTGAGATGAAAAAGGGCATAGAGCATTGTGATTACAGGGTTCTTGGAGCATTGTGATGAGAAGGGTCATGGAGCCTTGTGAAGACAAGGCCATGGAACATCGTGATGGCAGGGGTAATGGTGCATTGTTATGACAGTGGTAATGGAGCATTGTGATGGCAAGGGCATGGATCATTGTGATGAGAAGGCCATGGAGTATTCTGATGACAAGTGTCATGGAGCTTTGTGATGACAAGGGCATGGAGCAATGTGATGAGAGCGTACATGGAGCATTGTGATGACAATGACATGGAGCATTGTGATGCCAAGGGGCATGGATCTTTGTGATGACAAAGGTCATGGAGCATTTTGAAGGCAAGGGCGTTGTGCATTGTGATGAGAAGGGCAGGGAGCATTGTGATGACATGGTCATGGAGCAATTGGATGAAATGTGTCATGGAATATTTTGATGAGAGGTGTTATGGAACATTGTGATGTCAGGGGTCATCGAACATTATGATAATAAGTGCATGTAGCATTGTGATGACAGGAGTCATGGAACATTGTGATGACATGGGTGAGGGAGTATTGTGACAAATAGTGATGTCGCATTGTGATATCAGTGGTGAGAGAACATTTTGATGAGAAGTGCATGGAGCATTGTGATGAAAAATTGTGGAGCACTGTGATGACAAGCGCATGGTGCATTGTGATGATCTGTGTCATGGAGCATTGTGCTGACAAGCGCATGGAGCATTGTGATGACAAGGGTCATGGAGTATTGTGCTGAGAAAGGCATAGAGCATTTTGATGACAAGGGTCAAAGAACATTGAGATGAAAAGTTCATGAAGCATTGTGGTTAAAATGGTCACAGAGACTGTTGATGATGAGGGCATGGACCATTGTGATCACAAAGGTCATGAATCATTGTGATGACTGGAGTCACGGAGCATTGTGATGACAGGGGTCATGGAGCATTGTGACAACAATGGCATGGAGCATTGTGATCACAAGGGCATGGAACACTGGTCTAATAAGTTTCATGAATTATTGCGATGAGAGTTGGAATGGCGCATTGTGATGACAAGGGCATGGAGCATTGTGATGACCAGGTCATGCAGTATTGTGAAGACAGGTGTCAGGGAGCATTGTGATGACATATGTAATGGTCCATTGTGATGACAATGGCATGGAGCATTGTGATGCCAAGTGTCATGGAGGATTCTGATGACAAAGGTAATGGAGCATTGTGATGGCAAGGGCTTTGAGCATTGTGATGACAAGGGTCAGGGAGCATTGTGCTGACAAGTGCATGGAGATTTGTGATGACAAGGGTCATGGAGCATTCTGATGACAAGCTTTTGGAGTATTCTGATGACAATGCAATGGAGCATTGTGATGTAAACGGCATGGGGCATTGTGATGAAAAGGCTTGGAGCCTTTTCGTGACAGGGTTCAAGGAGCATTCTGACGACAAGTTTCACGGAGCATTGTGATGACAAGTGTATTGAGCATTGTGATGACAAAGGTCATGGAGCATTGTGATGAAAAGAGCATGGATTATTGTGATGACAGGCGTCATGGAGCGTTGTGATGACAAGTGTTATGGAACATTGTGATCACAAGAGTTTGGAGCATTGTGATGACAGAGGTCATGGATCATTTTGATTTCAAGGAGCATGGAGCATTGTGATGACAAGTGCATAAAGCAATGTGATCCCAAGGTTCATGGAGGATTGTGATGACAATGGAAATGGAGTATTGTGATGACAAGCACATAGAGCATTGTAATGACAAGGTCATGTAGCATTTTCTTGACAAAGGCATGGAGCATTGTGATGACATGTGTCATGGAGCACTGTGATGACAAGCGTCACAGATCATTGTGTATACAGGGTTTTGGAGCATTGGGATGACAAAGGCATGGATCATTGTGATGACAAGTGTCATGGAGCATTGTGATGACTAGGGAATTGAGCATTGTGATGACAAGAGTCTCGGATCATTGTGTTGTCAGGTGTCATGGAGTGTTGTGATGACAGTGGTCATGGAGAATTGTGATGATATTCGTCATGGTGCATTGCGATGACAAGGGAATGAAGCATGGTGATGACAAAGTCCTGGAACATTGTGATAAGAAGACCATGGAGACTTTTGATGAGAAGTCTCATGGAGCATTCTGTTGAAAAGGGGCATGGAGCATTGTGATTACAGGGGTCTTGGAGCATTGTGATGACAAGTGCATGAATCATGGTGATGAGAAGTCCTTGGAGCATTCTGATGACATGTGTCATGGAGCTTTGTGATGACAAGGGTAGGAAGCATTGTGATTACAGGGATCTTGGAGCATTGTGATGAAAAGGGCATGGATTATTGTGATGAAAAAGGCATGGAGCCTTGTAATGACATGGTTCAAGGCGCATACTGACGACAACTGTCATGGAGCATTGTGATGACAAGTGTTTTGAGCATTGTGATGACAAAGATCATGGAACATTGTGATGAGAAGTCCATGGATAATTGTGATGACGAGCGTCATGGGGCATTGTGATGACAAGTTTCATGGAGCCTTGTGATGACAAGGCCGTGTAACATTTTGATGGCAGGGGTCATGGAGCATTGTTATGACAGGGGTAATGGAGCATTTTGATGAGAAGGGCATGGAACATTGGTCTGAAATATTTCATGGAGTATTGTGATGAGAGTGGCATGGTGCATTGTGATGACAAGGGCACGGAACACTGTGATACATGGGTCATGGTTCAAGGAGCTTTGTGATGAAAAATCATAGAGCATTGTGATGACAAGGGCATGGAGCATTGTGATGACAGGGACATGGAGCATTGTTATGACCGGAGCATGGAGCATTGGTCTGACAAGTTTCATAGATTATTGTGATGACAGTGGATATAGTGCATGGTGATGACAATGGCATGGAGCATTGTGAAGAGAAGCTCATGGAGTATTGTGAAGACAGGTGTCAGGGAGCATTGGGATGAAATATGTCATGGTCCATTTCGATGACAATGGCAGGGAGTTATGTGATGCCCAATGTAATGGAGGATTGTGATGACAAATATATAATGGAGCATTGTGATGACTAGGGCTTAGAGCATTATGATGACAAGGGCCATTGAGAATTTTCATGACAAAGTCGTGAAGCATTGTGATGACAAGATCCTGGAGCATTGTGATGAGAGAAACATGAGGCTTTGTGATGACAAGTCTCATGGAGCATACTGATGAAAAAGGGAATGGATCATTGTGATTACAGGGGTCTTGGCACATTGTGATGACAAGGGCATGGGGCATTGTGAGCAGAAGGCCAAGGAGCATTCTGATGACATGTGTCATTGAGCTTTGTGATGACAAGGGTATGGAGCATTGTGATGACAAGGGCATGGAGCATTGTGAGCAGAAGGCCAAGGAGCATACTGATGACATGTGTCATTGAGCTTTGTGATGACAAAGGCATGGAGCATTGTGATTACAGTGGTCTTGAAGCATTGTGATGAAAAGGGCATGGATCATTGTGATGAAAAAGGCATGGAGCCTTGTCATGACAGGTTTTAATGAGCTTACATAAAACAAGTGTCAGGGAGAATTTTGAAGACAAGTGTATTGAGCATTGTGATGACAAAGGTCATGGAACATTCTGATGAGAAGACCATGGATAACTGTGATGATGAGCGTCATGGGTCATTGTGATGACAAGTGTTATACAATATTGTGATCACAAGGGTTTTGAGCATTGTTATGACAGAGGTCATGGAGCATTTTGATTTCATTGTGATGACAATAGCATGAAGCATTATGATGATGGGCATGGTGCATTGTGATGACAGGATTCATGGATCATTGAAATGAAAAGGGGCATAGAGCATTGTGATTACACGGTTCTTGGAGCATTGTGATGAGAAGGGTGATCGAGCCTTGTGATGACAAGACCATGGAATATCGTGATGGCAGGGGTCATGGAGCATTGTTATGAGAGGGGTCATGGAGCATTGTGATGGAAAGGGCATGGAACATTGTGATGAGAAGGCCATGGAGCATTCTGATGACATGTGTCATGGAGCTTTGTGAAGATAAGTGCATGGAGCAATGTGATGAGAGTGTTCATGGAGCATTGTGATGAAAATGACATGGAGCATTGTGATGAGAAGGCCATGAAGCATTCTGATGACATGCGTCATGGAGCTTTGTGATGACAAGGGCATGGAGCATTGTGATTTCAGGGATCTTGGAGCTTTGTGATGAAAAGGGCATGGATTATTTTGATGACAAAGGCATGGAGCCTTGTCATGACAGGGTTCAAGGAGCATACTGATGAGAAGAGTCAGGGAGCATTTTGATGAAAAGTGTATTGAGCATTGTGATGACAAATATCATGGAGCATTGTGATGAGAAGGCCAAGGATAATTGTGATGATGAGCGTCATGGGGTGTTGTGATGATAAGTGTTATGGAATATTGTGATCACAAGTGTTTGGAGCATTATGATGACAGAGGTCATGGAGAATATTGATTTCATTGTGATGACAATAGCCTGAAGCATTATGATGATGGGCATGGTGCATTGTGATGACAGGGTTCATGGAGCATTGAGATGAAAAGGGGCATGGAGCATTGTGTTTACAGGGGTCTTGGAGCATTGTGATGACAAGGTCATGGAGCATTGTGATGAGAAGGCCATGGAACATTCTGATGACATGCGTCATGGAGCTTTGTGATGACAAGTGCATGGAGCATTTTGATTACAGGGGCCTTCAGCATTGTGATGAGAAGTGTCATGGAGCCTTGTGATGACAAGGCCGTGGAACATTGTGATGGCAGGTGTCATGGTGCATGGTTATGACAGAGGTAATGGAGCATTGTGATGAGAATGGCATGGAACATTGGTCTAAATATTTCATGGATTATTGTGATGAGAGTGTGCATGGAGCATTGTGATGACAAGGGTACGGAACACTATGATACATGGGTCATGCGGGATTGTAATGACAAGTGCCTGGAGCATTGTGATGAGAAGGGCATCGAGCATTGTGATGATAAGTGTCATGGAGCTTTGTGATGACAAGGGCATTGAGCAATGTTATGAGAGGGTTCATGGAGCATTGTGATGACAATTACATGGAGCATTGTGATGCCAAGGGTCAAGGAGATTTGTGATGACAAGTCATGGAGCATTTTGATGACAAGGGCATGTTGCATTGTGATGAGAAGGGAAGGGAGCATTTTGATGACCGTGTCATGCAGCAAATTGATGAAAAGTGTAATGGAACATTTTTATGGCAGGGGTTATAGAACATTGTGATGTCAGGGGTCTTGGAGCTTTGGGATGAAAAGGGTCATGGAGCATTTTGATGACAGGGGTTATGGAACATTGTGATGTCGGGGGTCATGCAATATTGTGATGATAAAGGGATGTAGCATTGTGATGACAGGGTCATGGAACATTGTGATTCCAGGGGTGAGTGTGTATTGTGATGACTAGTGATGGAACATTGTGATATCTATGGTGAGAGATCATTTTGATGAGAATTTCATGGACTATTGTGATAACAAAATTTATGGAGCATTGCAATCATAAGGTTGTGGAGAGTTGTGATGAAATGTGCGTGGCACATTGTGATGACAATGATCATGGAGCATTGTTCTGACAAAGAATTGGAGCATTGTGATGACAAGGGTCACAGAGAATTGTGATGATATGTTCATGGAGCATTGTGGTTACAAAGGTCACAGTGCATTGTGATGACGCGGGCAGGGACCATTGTGATGACAATCGTTATAAAGCATTGTGATGACTGGGGTCATGGAGCATTGTGATGAAAGGGGTCATGGAGCATTGTGAGGACAAGGGCATGGAGCATTGTGATGACAGGGGCATGGAGCATTGGTCTGACAAGTTTCATAGATTATTGTGATGACAGTGGGCATGGTGCATTGTGAGAACAAGGGCATGGATCATTGTGATGAGAAGGTCATGGAGTATTGTGAAGACAGGTGTCTGGGAGCATTGTGATGACATATGTCATGGTCCATTGCGATGACAATGGCATGGAGCATTGTGATGCCAAATGTAATGGAGGATTGTGATGACAAATATAATGGAGCATTGTGATGACTAGGGCTTGGAGCATTATGATGACAAGGGCCATTGAAAATTTTCATGACAAGGTCGTGAAGAATTGTGATGACAAGTCATGTAGCATTTTGCTGACAAAGGCATGGAGCATTGTGATGACAGGTGTCATGGAGCACTGTGATGAAAAGCATCACGGAGCATTGTGAATACAGGGGTCATGGAGCATTGGGATGACAAGTGCATGGATCATTGTGATGAAAAGGGTCATGGAGCATTTGGCTGAAAATGTTCATGGATTATTGTGATGACAGGGGTCATGGATCACTATGATTACAGGGGACTTGGAGCATTGTGATTACAAGAATCCCGGATCACTGTGTTGTCAGGTGTCATGGAGTGTTGTGATGACAGTGGTCATGGAGCATTGTGATGATATGGGTCATGGAGCATTGTGATGTGAATGTCATGGAGCATTTGGCTGAATATATTCATAGAGTATTGTGATGACAGGGGTCATGGAGAATTGTGATGACAAGGGAATGGAGCATGGTGATGACAAAGTCCTGGAGCATTGTGATGAGAAGACCATGGAGACTTTTGATGAGAAGTCTCATGGAGCATTCTGATGAAAAGGGGCATGGAGCATTGTGATTACATGGGTCTTGGAGCATTGTGATGACAAGTGCATGGGGCATGGTGATGACAATGTCCTGGAGCATTGTGATGAGATGACCATGGAGAATTGTGATGACAAGTCTCATGGAGCATTCTGATGAAAAGGTGCATGGATTACTGTGACTACAGGGGTCTTGGAGCATTGTGATGACAAGGGCATGGAGCATTGTGAGGAGAAGGCCATGGAACATTCTGATGAAATATGTCTTGGAGCATTGTGATGACAAGGGTCATGGAGCCTTGTGATGACAAGGCCGTGGAACCTTGTGATGGCACGGGTCATGGAGCATTGTTATGACAGAGGTAATGGAGCATTGTGATGAGAAGGGCATTGAGCATTGGTCTGAAATATTTCATGGATTATTGTGATGAGATTGGATATGGAGCATTGTGATGAGAAGGGCACGGAACACTGTGATACTTGCGTCATGTACGATTGTAATGTCAAGGGCATGGAGCACTGTGATGAGAAGGGCATCGAGCATTGTGATGACAAGTGTCATAGAGCTTTGTGATGACAAGGGCATGGAGCAATGTGATGAGAGGGTTCATGGAGCATCGTGATGAAAATGACATGGAGCATTGTGATGCCAACGGTCATGGAGTTTGTGATGACATAGTTCATGGAGCATTTTGATGACAAGTGTGTGGTGCATTGTGATGAGAATTGCAGGGAGCATTTTGATGACAGGGTCATGCAGCAATTTGATGAAAAGTGTAATGGAATATTTTGATGACAGGGGTTATAGAACATTGTGATGCCAGGGTTCATGGAGCTTTCGGATGAAAAGTGTCATGGAGCACTTTGATGACAGGGGTTATGGAACATTGTGATGTCAGGGGTCATGGAACATTGTGCTGATAAGGGGATATAGCATTGTGATGATAGGGGTCATGGAACATTGTGATAACAGGGGTGAGCGAGGATTGTGATGACTAGTGATGGAACATTGAGATATCTCATGAGAGAGAGCATATGGATGAGAAGTGCATGGAGCATTGTGATTACAAGGTTCATGGAGCATAGCGATGATAAGGTTGTGGATCATTGTGATGAAAAGCGCATGGAACATTGTGATGACAAGGGTCCTGGAGCATTGTACTGACACAGGCATGGAGCATTGTGATGACAAGGATCACGGAGCATTGTGATGAAAAGTTCATGGAGCATTGTGGTTACAATGGTCACAGAGCCTTGTGATGATGTGGGCATGGACCGTTGTCATGGCAAACGTTATGAAGCATTGTGATGACTGGAGTCACAGAACATTGTGATGACAGGGGTCATGGAGCATTGTGATGACAAGGGCATGTAGCATTGTGATGACAGGGGCATGGAGCATTGGTCTGACAAGTTTCATAGATTATTGTGATGACAGTGGACATCGTGCATTGTGATGACAAGGGCATGGAGCATTGTGAAGACAAGCGCATGGAGTATTGTGAAGACAGGTGTCAGGGAGCATTGTGATGACATATGCCATGGTCCATTGCGATAACAATGGCATGGAGCATTGTGATGCCAAATGTAATGGAGGATGTGATGACAAATATAATGGAGCATTGTGATGACTACGGCTTGGAGCATTATGATGACAAGGGCCATTGAGAATTTTCATGACAATGTCGTGAAGCATTGTGATGACAAGGTTCTTGAGCATTGTGATGAGAAAACCATGGAGCCTTGTGATGACAAGTCTCATGGGGCATATTGATTAAAAGGGGTATGGAGCATTCTGATTACAGGGGTGTTGGAACTTTGTTATAACAAGGGCATGGAGCATTGTGATGACAAGGGCATGGAACATTGGTCTAATAAGTTTCATGGATTATTGTGATGACAGTAGGAATGGCGCATTGTGATGACAAGGGCATGGAGCATTGTGATGACCAGGTCATTCAGTATTGTGAAGAGAGGTATCAGGGAGCAATGTGATGACATTTGTAAGGGCCCATTGTGATGACAATGGCATGGAGCATTGTGATGCCAAGTGTCATGGAGGATTCTGAGCACAAAGGTAATGGAGCATTGTGATGACAATGGCTTGGAGCATTGTGATGACCAGGTCATGCAGTATTGTGAAGAGAGTTATCAGGGAGCATTGTGATGACATATGTAATGGCCCATTGTGATGACAATGGCATGGAGCATTGTGATGCCAAGTGTCATGGAGGATTCTGGTGACAAAGGTAATGGAGCATTGTGATGACAATGTCTTGGAGCATTGTGATGACAAGGGTCAGGGAGCATTGTGCTGACAAGTGCATGGAGCATTGTGAGGAGGAGGCCATGGAGCATACTGATGACATGCGTCATGGAGCTTTGTGATGACAAGGGCATGGAGCATTGTGATTACAGTGGTCTTGGAGCATTGTGATGAAAAGGGCATGGTTCATTGTGATGAAAAGGCATGGAGCCATGTCATTACATGGTTCAAGGAGCATACTGACGACAAGTGTCAGGGAGCATTGTGATGACAAGTGTATTGAGAATTGTGATGACAAAGATCATGGAGCATTGTGATGAGAGGACCATGGATAATTGTGATGAGGAGCGTCATAGGGTGTTGTGATGATAAGTGTTAAGGAACATTGTGATCACAAGGGTTTGGAGCATTATGATGACAGTGGTCATCGAGAAATTTGATATTATTGTGATGACAAGAGCCTGAAGCATTATGATGATGGGCATGGTGCATTTTGATTACAGGGTTCATGGAGCATTGAGATGAAAAGGGGCATGGAGCATTGTGATTACAGGGGTCTTGCAGCATCGTCATGACAAGGGCATGGAGCATTGTGATGAGAAGGCCATGGAATATTCTGATGGCATGTGTCATGGAGCTTTGTGAAAACAAGGGCATGGAGAATTCTGATTACAGGGGTCTTGGAGCATTGTGATGACAAGGGTCATGGAGCCTTGTGATGACAAGGCCATGGAACATTGTGATGGCACGGGTCATGGAGCCTTGTTATGACAGAGGTAATGGAGCATTGTGATGAGAAGGGCATTGAGCATTGGTCTGAAAAGTTTCATGGATTATTGTGATGAGAGTGGGCATGGAGCATTGTGATGACAAGTGCACGGAACACTGTGATACATGGGTCATGGAGGATTGTAATGACAAGGGCATGGAGCATTGTGAGGAGACGGGCATCGAGCATTGTGATGACAAGTGTCATGGAGCTTTGTGATGACAAGGGCATGGAGACGTGATGAGAGGGTTCATGGAGCATTGTGATGACAATGACATGGAGCATTGTGATGCCAAGTGTCATGGAGCTTTGTGATGACAAAGGTCATGGAGCATTTTGATGACAAGGGTGTGGTGCTTTGTGATGAGAAGGGCAGGGAGCATTTTGATGACCGGGTCATGCAGCAATTTGAAGAAAAGTGTAATGGAACATTTTGATGGCAGGTTTTATAGAACAATGTGATGCCAGGGGTCTTGGAGCTTTGGGATGAAAAGGGTCATGGAGCATTTTGATGACAGTGGTTATGGATCATTGTGATGTCATGGGTCATGGAACATTGTGCTGATAATGGGATGTAGCATTGTGATGACAGGGGTCATGGAACATTGTAATAACATTGGTGAAAGAGGATTGTGATGACTAGTGATGGAACATTGTGATATCTCATGTGAGAGAGCATTTGGATGAGAAGTGCATGGAGCATTGTGATTACAAGGTTTATGGAGCATAGCGATGACAAGGTTGTGGATCATTGTGATGAAAAGCGCATGGCACATTGTGATGACAAGGGTCATGGAGCATTGTTCTGAAAAACGCATGGAGCATTGTCATGACAAGGGTCACGGAGAATTGTGATGAAAAGTTCATGGAGCATTGTGGTTTCAAAGGTCACAGAGACTTGTGATGATGCGGGCATGGACCGTTGTGATGACAAACGTTATGAAGCATTGTGATGACTGGAGTCACGGAGCATTGTGATGACAGGGGTCATGGAGCACTGTGATGACAAGCGTCACGGAGCATTGTGAATACAGGGGTCATGGAGCATTGGGATGACAAAGGCATGGATCATTGTGATGACACGCGTCATGGAGCATTGGGCTGAAAATATTCATGGAGTACTGTGATGACAGGGGTCATGGAGCCTTGTGATGACTAGGGAATAGAGCATTGTGATGACAAGAGTCCCGGATCATTGTGTTGTCAGGTGTCATGGAGTGTTGTGATGACATTGGTCATGGAGCATTGTGATGATATTGGTCATGGAGCATTGTGATGAGAAAGTCATGGAGCATTGGGATGAAAATGTTCATGGAGTATTGTGATGACATGGGTCATGGAGCATTGAGATGAAAAGGGGCATGGAGCTTTGTGTTTACAGGGGTCTTGGAGTATTGTGATGACAAGGGCATGGAGCATTTTGATGCGAAGGCCATGGAACATTCTGATGACATATGTCATGAAGCTTTGTGATGACAACAGCATGGAGCATTGTGATTAATGGGGTCTTGGAGCATTGTGATGAAAAGTGTCATGGAGCGTTGTTATGACAAGGCCGTGGAACATTGTGATGACAGGGGTCATGGAGCATTGTTATGACAGGGGTAATGGAGCATTGTGATTTGAAGGGCATGCAGCATTGTGCTTACAAGTTTTATGGAGCATTGTGATGACAAATTTGTGGACCGTTGTGATGAAAAGCACGTGGCACATTGTGATGACAATGGTCATGGAGCATTTTTCTGACACAGGCATGGAGCATTGTGATGACAAGTGTCACGGAGCATTGTGATGAAATGTTCATGGAGCATTGTGGTTACAAATGTAACAGAGCCTTGTGATGACGCGGGCATGGACCACTGTGATGAGAAATATTATGAAGCATTGTGATGACTGGAGTCATGGAGCATTGTGATGATAAGGTCCTGTAGCATTGTGATGACATGATCATGGAGACCTGTGGTGACAAGTATCATGGAGCATTCTGATGAAAAGGGGCATGGATAATTGTGATTATAGGGGTCTTGGAGCACTGTGATGACAAGGGCAAAGAGCGTTGTCAGGAGAATGCCATGGAGCATTGTGATGACATGCGTCAAGGTGCATTGTGCTGAGAAAGGCATAGAGCATTGTGATGACAAGGGTCCAAGAGCATTGTGATGAAAACTTAATGGAGCATTGTGGTTAAAAAGTCACAGAGACTGTTGATGATGAGCGCATGGACCATTGTGATGAAAAAGTCATGAAGCATTGTGATGACTGGAGTCACGGAGCATTGTGATGATAGGGGTCATGGAACATTGTGATAAAAAGTGCATGGAGCATTGTGATGACCAGGTGTTGCAGTTTTGTGAAGACAAGTGTCAGGGTGCATTGTGATGACATATGTAATGGCCCATTGTGATGAAAATGGCATGGAGCATTGTAATGCCAAATGTCATGGATCATTGTGATGACAATGGCTTGCAACATTATGATGACAAGTGTCAAGGAGCATTGTGCTGAAAAGTGCATGGAGAATTGTGATGACAAGGGTCATGGAGCATTCTGATGACAATCTTGAGGAGTATTTTGATGACAATGGCATGGAGCATTGTGATGAAAACGGCATGGGGCATTGTGATGAAAAAAGTTTGGAGCCTTTTCGTGACAGGGTTCAAGGAGCATTCTGACGACAAGTGTCAGGGAGCATTGTGGTGACAAGTGTATTGAGAATTGTGATGACAAATGTCATGGAGCATTGTGATGAAAAGGACATGGAGTATTGTGATGACAGGCATCATGGAGCGTTGTGATGACAAGGGCTATGGAACATTGTGATCACAAGGGTTTGGAGCATTGTGATGACAGAGGTCATGGATCATTTTGATTTCAAGGAGCATGGAGCATTATGATGGCAAGGGCATGAAGCAATGTGATCCCAAAGTTCATGGAGGGTTGAGATGACAATGGTAATGGAGTATTGTGATGACAAGCGCATAGAGCATTTTAATGACAGGGTCATGTAGCATTTTGCTGACAAAGGCATGGAGCATTGTGATGACAGGTGTCATGGAGCACTGTGATGACAAGCGTCACGTAGCATTGTGAATACAGGGGTCATGGAGCATTGGGATGACAAGGGCATGGATCATTGTGATGACAAGTGTCATGGAGCATTGGGCTGAAAATATTCATAGATTATTGTGATGACAGGGGTCATGGAGCATTGTGATGACAAGGAAATGGAGCATGGTGATGACAAGGCCCTGGAGCATTG
This sequence comes from Mesoplodon mirus, assembly GCF_964341445.2. Lineage (NCBI taxonomy): Eukaryota > Metazoa > Chordata > Mammalia > Artiodactyla > Ziphiidae > Mesoplodon > Mesoplodon mirus. The sequence goes on from NW_028295251.1 coordinate 61,550, forward strand.
TGATGAGAAGTCCATGGAGACTTGTGATGACAAGTCTCATGGAGCCTTCTGATGAAAATTGTCATGGAGCATTGTGATTACAGGAGTCTTTGAGCACTGTGATAACTAGGGCATGGAGCATTGTGATGAGAAGGCCATGGAGCATTCTGATGACATGTGTCATGGAGTTTTGTGATGACAAGGGCATGGAGCATTGCGATTACAGGGATCGTGGAGCATTGTGAAGAAAAGGTCATGGATCATTTTGATGAAAACGGCATGGAGCCTTGTCATGATAGGTTTCAAGGAGCATACTGATGACAAGGGTCAGGGAGCATTGTGATGACAAGTGTATTGAGCATTGTGATGACAAAGATCATGGAGCATTGTGATAAGAAGACCATGGATAATTGTGATGGTGAGCGTCATGGGGTGTTGTGATGATAAGTGTTATGGAACATTGTGATCACAAGGGTTTGGAGCATTATGATGACAGAGGTCATGCAGAATATTGATTTCACTGTGATGACAATAGCCTGAAGCATTATGATGATGGGCATGTTGCATTGTGATTACAGGTTTCATGGAGCATTGAGATTGAAAGCTTCAAGGAGCATTGTAATTACAAGGGTCTTGGAGCATTGTGATGACAAGGGCATGGAGCATTGTCATGGGAAGGTCATGGAACATTCTGATGACATGCGTCATGGAGCTATGTGATGACAAGGAAATGGAGCATTGTGATTTCAGGGGTGTTGAGCATTGTGATGAGAAGTGTCATGAAATCTTGTGATGATTAGGCCGTGGAACATTGTGATGGCGGTGGTCATGGTGCATTGTTATGACAGGGGTAATGGAGCATTGTGATGAGAAGGGTATGGAATATTGGTCTGAAATGTTTCATGGATTATTGTGAGGAGAATGGGCATGGATCATTGTGATGACAAGTGCACGGAACACTGTGATACATGTGTCATGCAGGACTGTAATGAAAAGGGCATGGAACATTGTGATGAGAAGGGCATCGAGAATTGTGGTGACAAGTGTCATGGAGCTTTGTGATGACAAGGGCATGGAGCATTGTGATCAGAGGGTTCATGGAGCATTGTGAGGACAATGTCATGGAGCATTGTGATGACAAGCGTCATGGAGCTTTGTGATGACAAGTCATGGAGCATTTTGATGACAAGGGCTTGGTGCATTGTGATGAGAAGGGCAGGGAGCATTTTGATAACCGGGTCATGCAGCAATTTGATAAAAAGTGTAATGGAATATTTTGATGGCAGGGGTTATAGAACATTGTGATGTCAGGGGTCTTGGAGCTTTGGGATGAAAAGTGTCATGGAGCATTTTGATGACAGGGGTTATGGAACTTTGTGATGTCAGGGGTCATGGTACATTGTGATGATAAAGGGATGTAGCATTGTGATGACAGGGTCATGAACATTGTGATTACAGGGGTGAGGGCGTATTGTGATGACTAGTGATGGATCATTGTGATATCCCTTGTGAGAGAGCATTTTGATGAGAAGAACATGGAACATTGTGATTACAAGATTTATAGAGCATTGCAATGACAAAGTTGTGAAACGTTGTGAGGAAATGCGCATGGCACATTGTGATGACAATGGTCATGGAGCATTGTTCTGACAAAGACATGGAGCATTGTGATGACAAGGGTCACAGAGAATTGTGATGAAAAGTTCATGGAGCATTGTGGTTACAAAGGTCACAGAGCCTTGTGATGATGTGGGCATGGACCATTTTGATGACAAATGTTATGAAGCATTGAGATGACTGGAGTCACGGAGCATTGTGATGACAGTGGTCATTGAACATTGTGATGACAAGGGCATGGAGCATTGTGTTGACAGGGGAATGGAGCATTGGTCTGACAAGTTTCAGAGATTATTGTGATGACAGTGGGCATGGTGCATTGTGATGACAAGGGCATGGATCATTGTGATGAGAAGGTCATGGAGTATTGTGAAGACAGGTGTCAGGGAGCATTGTGATGACATATGTCATAGTCCACTGCGATGACAATGGCATGGAGCACTGTGATGCCGAATGTAATGGAGGATTGTGATGACAAATATAATGGAGCATTGTGATGGTTACGGCTTGGAGCATTATGATGATAAGGGCCATTGAAAATTTTCATGAAAAGGTCGTGAAGCATTGTGATGAGAAATTCCTGGAGCATTGTGATGACAAAACCATGGAGCCTTGTGATGACAAGTCTCTTGGAGCATACTGATGAAAAGGGGCATGGAGTATTGTGATTACAGGGGTCTTGGAACATTGTGATGACAAGGGCATGGAGCACTGTGAGGAGAAGACCAAGGAGCATTCTGATGGCATGCGTCATTGTGCTTTGTGATGACAAGGGCATGGAGCACTGTGATTACATGTGTCTTGGAGCATTGTGATGAAAATTGCATGGAACTTTGAGATGAAAAAAGCATGGAGCCTTGTCATGACAGGATTCAAGGAGCATACAGACAACAATTGTCAGGGAGCATTTTGATGACAAGTGTATTGAGCATTGTAATGACACAGGTCATGGAGCATTGTGATGAGAAGACCATGTATAATTGTGATGACGAGCGTCATGGGGCATTGTGATGACAAGTGATATGGAATATTGTGATCACAAGGGTTTGGAGCATTGTTATGACAGAGGTCATGGAGCATTTTGATTTCATTGTGATGACAGTAGCATGAAGCATTATGATGATGGGCATGGTGCATTGTGATGATAGGGTTCATGGATCATTGAGACGAAAAGGGGCATAGAGCATTGTGATTACAGGGTTCTTGGAGCATTGTGATGAGAAGGGTCATGGAGCTTTGTGATGACAAGGCCATGGAACATCGTGATGGCAGGGGTCATGGAGCATTGTTATGAAAGTGGTAATGGAGCATTGTGATGGCAAGGTCGTGGAGAATTGTGATGAGAAGTCCATGGATCATTGTGATGACATGCGTCATGGAGCTTTGTGAAGACAAGGGCAGGGAGCAATGTGATGAGAGCGTTCATGGACCATTTTGATGACAATGACATGGAGCATTGTGATGCCAATGGTCTTGGATATTTCTGATGAAAATGGTCATGGAGCATTTTGATAGCAAGGGCGTTGTGCATTGTGATGAGAAGGGCAGGGAGCATTGTGATGACAGGGTCATGGAACAATTTGATGAAAAGTGTCATGGAACATTTTGATGACAGTTGTTATGGAACATTTTGATGTCAGGGGTCATCGAACATTGTGATGATAAGTGCATGTAGCATTGTGATGAGAGGAATCATGGAACATTGTGATGACAGGGGTGAGGGAGTATTGTGACAAATAGTGATGTAGCATTGTGATATCAGTGGTGAGAGAGCATTTTGATGAGATGTGCAAGGAGCATTGTGATGACAAATTATATGGAGCATTGTGATGACAAAATTGTGGAGCACTGTGATGACAAGCGCATGGAGCATTGTGATGACAAGTGCCAAAGAGCATTGTGATGAAAAGTTCATGGAGCATTGTGGTTAAAAATGTCAGAGAGCCTTGTGATGACGCGGGCATGGACCATTATGATGACAAACGTTATGAAGCATTAAGATGACTGGAGTCACGGAGCATGGTGATGACCGGGGTCATGGAGCATTGTGATAACAAGGGCATGGAGCATTGTGATGAGAGGGGCATGGAACATTGGTCTAATAAGTTTCATGGATTATTACGATGACAGTTGGAATGGCGCATTGTGATGACAAGGGCATGGAGCATTGTGATGACCACGTCATGCAGTATTGTGAAGACAGGTGTCCGGGAGCATTGGGATGACATATGTACTGGCCCATTGCGATGACAATGGCATGGAGCATTGTGATGCCAAATGTCATGTATCATTGTGATGACAATGGCTTGCAACATTGTTATGACAAGTGTCAGGGTGCATTGTGCTGACAAGTGCATAGAGAATTGTGATGACAAGGGTCATAGAGCATTCTGATGACAAGATTGTGGAGTATTTTGTTGACAAAGGCATGGAGCATTGTGATGAAAACGGCATGGGACATTGTGATGAAAAAGGCATGGAGCCTTTTCGTGACAGGGTTCAAGGAGCATTCTGATGACAAGTGTCATGGATCATTGTGATGACAAGTGTATTGAGAATTGTGATGACAAAGGTCATGGAGCATTGTGATGAAAAGGGCATGGAGTATTGTGATGACAGGCATCATGGAGCGTTTTGATGACAAGTGTTATGGAACATTGTGATCACAAGGGTTTGGATCATTGTTACGACAAAGTTCATGGATCATTTTGATTTCAAGGAGCATGGAGCATTGTCATGAAAAGGGCATGAAGCAATGTGATCCAAAAGTTCATGGAGGATTGTGATGACAAACGCATAGAGCATTGTAATGACAAGGTCATGTAGCATTTTGCTGACAAAGGCATGGAGCATTATGATGACAGGTGTCATGGAGCACTGTGATGACAAGCGTCATGGAGCATTGTGAATACAGGGGTCATGGAGCATTGGGATGACAAAGGTATGGATCATTGTGATGACAAGGGTCATGGAGCACTGGGCTGAAAGTGTTCATGGAGTGTTGTGATGACAGGGGTCATGGAGCATTGTGATAACTAGGGAATGGAGCATTTTGATGACAAGAATCCCGGATCATTGTGTTGTCAGGAGTCATGGAGTGTTGTGATGACAGTGGTCATGGAGATTTGTGATATTGGCCATGGAGCATTGTGATGAGTATGTCGTGAATCATTGGGCTGAAAATGTTCATGGATTATTGTGATGACAGGGGTCATGGAGCATTGTGATGACAAGGGAATGGAGCATGGTGATGACAAGTTCCTGGAGCATTGGGATGAGAAGACAATGGAGACTTGTGATGAAAAGTCTCATGGAGCATTCTGATGAAAAGGGGCATGGAGCATTGTGAATACAGGGGTCTTGGAGCATTGTGATGACTAGGACATGGAGCATTGTGATGAGAAGGCCATGGAGCATTCTGATGACATGCGTCATGGAGTTTTTTGATGACAAGCGCATGGAGCATTGTGAATACAGGTGTATTGAACATTGTGATGACAAGGGCATGGAGCAATGAGAGCAGAAGACCAAGGAGCATTCTGATGGCCTGCGACATAGAGCTTTGTGATGACAAGGGCATGGAGCATTGAGATTACATGTGTCTTGGAGCATTGTGATGAAAAGGACATGGATTATTGTGATGAAAAAGGCATGGAGCCTTGTCATGACAGGATTCAAGGAGCATACAGACAACAAGTGTCAGGGAGCATTTTGATGACAAGTGTATTGAGCATTGTGAGGACAAACTTCATGGAGCATTGTGATGAGAAGACCATTGATAATTGTGATGACGAGCGTCATGGGGCATTGTGATGACAAGTGATATGGAATATTGTGATCACAAGGGTTTGGAGCATTGTTATGCCAGAGTTCATGGAGCATTTTGATTTCATTGTGATGACAATAGCATGAAGCAGTATGATGATGGGCATGGTGCATTGTGATGACAGGGTTCATGGATCATTGAGACGAAAATGGGCATAGAGCATTGTGATTACAGGGTTCTTGGAGCACTGTGATGAGAAGGGTCATGGAGCTTTGTGATGACAAGGCCATGGAACATCGTGATGGCAGGGGTCATCGAGCATTGTTATGTTAGGTGTAATGGAGCATTCTGACGGCAAGGGCGTGGAGAATTGTGATGAGAAGGCCATGGAGCATTCTGATGACATGTGTCATGGAGCTTTGTGAAGACAAGGGCATGGAGCAATGTGATGACAATGACATGGAGCATTGTGATGCCAAAAGTCATGGATCTTTGTGATGAAAAATGTCATGGAGCATTTTGATAGCAAGGGCGTTGTGCATTGTGATGAGAAGGGCAGGGAGCATTGTGATGACAGGGTCATGGAGTAATTTGATGAAAAGTGTCATGGAACATTTTGATGACAGGTGTTATGGAACATTGTGAAGTCAGGGGTCATCGAACATTGTGATGATAAGTGCATGTAGCATTGTGATGACTGGAGTCATGGAGCATTGTTATGACAAGGGCATGGAACATTGGTCTAATAACTTTCAGGGATTATTGCGATGACAGTTGGAATGGCGCTTTGTGATGACAAGGGCATGGAGCATTGTGATGACCAGGTCATGCAGTATTGTGAAGACAGGTGTCAGGGAGCATTGTGATGACATAAGTAATGGCCCATTTTGATAACAATGGCATGGAGCATTGTGATGCCAAGTGTCATGGAGGATTCTGAAGACAAATGTAATGGTGCACTGTGATGACAATGGCTTGGAGCATTGAGATGACAAGGGCCAGGGAGCATTGTGCTGACAAGTTCATGGAGAATTGTGATGACAAGGGTCATGGAGCACTCTGATGACAAGCTTGTGGAGTATTTTGATGACAATGGCATGGAGCATTTTGATGAAAACGGCATGGGGCATTGTAATGAAAAAGGCATGGAGCCTTTTCGTGACAGGGTTCAAGGAGCATTCTGATGAAAAGTGTCAGGGAGCATTGTGAGGACAAGTGTATTGAGAATTGTGATGACAAAGGTCATGTAGCATTGTGATTATAAGGGCATGGATTATTGTGATGACAGGCATCATGGAGCGTTGTGATGACAAGTGTTATGGAACACTGTGATCACAAGGGTTTGGAGCATTGTGATGAGAGAGGTCATAGATCATTTTGATTTCAAGGAGCATTGAGCATTGTGATGACAAGGGCATGAAACAATGTGATCCCAAGTTTCTTGGAGGATTGTGATGACAATGGAAATGGAGTATTGTGATGACAAGCACATAGAGCATTGTAATGACAAGGTCAAGTAGCATTTTCCTGACAAAGGCATGGATCATTGTGATAACATGTGTCATGGAGCACTGTGATGACAAGCGTCACGGAGCATTGTGAATACCGAGGTCATGGAGCATTGGGATGACAAGGGCATGGATCATTGTGATGACAAGGGTCATCGAGCACTGGATTGACAATGTTCATGGAGTGTTGTGATGACAGGGGTCATGGAGCATTGTGATGACTAGGGAATGGAGCATTGTTATGACAACAGTCCCGGATCATTTTGTTGTGAGGTGTCATGGAGTGTTGTGATGACAGTGGTCATGGAACATTGTGATGATATTGGCCATGGAGCATTGTGATGATTACGTCGTGGTGCATTGGGTTGAAAATGTTCATGCATTATTGTGATGAGAGGGGTCATGTAGCATTGTGATGACAAGGGAATGGAGCATGGTGATGACAAGGTCCTGGAGCATTGTGATGAGAAGACCATGGAGACTTGTGATGACAAATCTCATGGAGCATTCTGATGAAAAGTGGCATGGAGCATTGTGATTACAGGGGTCTTGGAGCATTGTGATGACTAGGGCATGGAGCATTGTGATGAGAAGGCCATAGAGCCTTCTGATGACATGCGTCATGGAGTTTTTTGATGACAAGGGCATGGAGCATTGTGATTACAGGGGTCTTGGAACATTGTGATGACAAGGGCATGAAGCATTGTGAGGAGAAGACCAAGGAGCATTCTGATGGCCTGCGTCATTGAGCTTTGAGATGACAAGGGCATCGGGCATTGAGATTACATGTGTCTTGGAGCATTGTGATGAAAAGGACATGGATTATTGTGATGAAAAAGTCATGGAGCCTTGTCATGACAGCATTCAAGGAGCATACAGACAACAAGTGTCAGGGAGCATGTTGATGACAAGTGTATTGAGCATTGTGAGGACAAAGGTCATGGAGCATTGTGATGAGAAGACCATTGATAATTGTGATGACGAGCATCATGGGGCATTGTGATGACAAGTGATATGTAATATTGTGATCACAAGGGTTTGTAGCATTGTTATGACCGAGGTCATGGAGCATTTTGATATCATTGTTATGAAAATAGCATGAAGCATTATGATGATGGGCATGGTGCATTGTGATGACAGGGTTCATGGATCATTGAGATGAAAAGGGGCATAGAGCATTGTGAATACAGGGTTCCTGGAGCATTGTGATGAGATGGGTCATGGAGCTTTGTGATGAAAAATCCATGGAACATCGTGATGGCAGGGGTCATGGAGCATTGTTATGTCAGGTGTAATGGAGCATTCTGATGGCAAGGGCGTGGAGCATTGTGATGAGAAGGCCATGGAGCATTCCTGATGACATGTGTCATGGAGCTTTGTGAAGACAAGGGCATGGAGCAATGTGATGAGAGCGTTCATGCAGCATTGTGATGACAATGAAATGGAACATTGTGATGCCAAGGGTCATGGGTCTTTGTGATGAAAAAAGTCATGGAGCATTTTGATAGCAAGGGCGTTGTGCATTGTGATGAGAAGGGCAGGGAGCACTGTGATAACAGGGTCATGGAGCAATTTGATGAAAAGTGTCATGGAACATTGTGATGACAGGTGTTATGGAACATTGTGATGTCAGGGGTCATCGAACATTTTGATGGTAAGTGCATGTAGCATTGTGATGACAGGAGTCATGGAACATTGTGATGACAGTGGTGAGAGAGTATTGTGACAAATAGTGATGTAGCATTGTGATATCAGAGGTGAGAGAGCATTTTGATGAGAAGTGCATGCAGCACTGTGATGACAAATTTTAAGGAGAATGTGATGACAAGATTGTGGAGCACTGTGATGACAAGCGCAAGGTGCATTGTGATGACATGTGTCATGGAGCATTGTGGTGACAAGCACATGGAGCACTGTGATGACAAGTGTCAAAGAGCATTGTGATGAAAAGTTCATGGAGCATTGTGGTTAAAAAGGTCACAGATACTGTTGAAGACACGGGTCATGGAGCATTGTGATGACTGGAGTCACGGAGCATTGTGATGACAGGGGTCATGGAGCATTGTGATAACAAGGGCATGGAGCATTGTGATGACAAGGACATGGAACATTGGTCTAATAAGTTTCATGGATTATTGCGATGATAGTTGGAAATGCACATTGTGATGACAAGGGCATGGAGCATTGTGAAGACAAGGTCATGCAGTAATGTGAATACAGGTGTCAGGGCGCATTGAGATGACCTATGTAATGGCCCATTGCGATGACAATGGCATGGAGCATTGTGATGCCAAGTGTGATGGAGGATTCTGATGACAAAGATAATGGAGCTTTGTGATGACAATGGCTTGGAGCATTGTGATGACAAGGGTCAGGGAGCATTGTGCTGACAAGTGCATGGAGAATTGTGATGACAAGGGTCATGGAGCATTCTGATGACAAGCTTGTGGAGTATTTTGATGACAATGACATGGAGCATTGTGATGAAAACCGCATGGGGCAATGTGATGAAAATTTCATGGAGACTTTTGGTGACAGGGGTCAAGGAGCATTCTGATGACAAGTGTCAGGGAGCATTGTGATGACAAGTGTATTGAGCATTGTGATGACAAATGTCATGGAGCATTGTGATGAAAAGGGCATGGAGTATTGTGATGACAGGCATCATGGAGCGTTGTGATGACAAGAGTTCCGGATCATTGTGTTGTCATGTGTCATGGAGTGTTGTGATAACAGTGGCCATGGAGCATTGTGATGATATTGGCCATGTAGCATTGTGATGAGTAGATCGTGGAGCATTGGGCTGAAAATATTCATGGATTATTGTGATGACAGTGTCATGGAGCATTGTGATGACAAGGGAATGGAGCATGGTGATGACAAGGTCCTGGAGCATTGTGATGAGAAGTCCATGGCGACTTGTGATGACAAGTCTCATGGAGCATTCTGATGAAAAGGTGCATGGAGCATTGTGATTACAGGGGTCTTGGAGCATTGTGATGACTAGCGCATGGAGCATTGTGATGAGAAGTCCATGGAGCAATCTAATGACCTCTGTCATGGAGTATTGTGATGACACGGGTCATGGAGCATTGTGATGACTAGGGAATGGAGCATTGTGATGACAAGTGTTCCGGATCATTGTGTTGTCAGGTGTCATGGAGTGTTGTGATGACAGTGGTCATGGAGCATTGTGATGACAAGGGAATGGAGCATGGTGATGACAAGGTCCTGCAGCACTGTGATGAGAAGACCATGAAGACTTGTGATGACAAGTCTCATGGAGTATTCTGATGAAAAGGGGCCTGGAGCATTGTGATTTCAGGGGTCTTGGAGCACTGTGATGACTAGGGCATGGAGCATTATGATGAGAATGCCATGGAACATTCTGATGACATGTGTCATGGAGTTTTTTGATGACATGGGCATGGCGCATTGTGATTACAGGGGTCTTGGTACATTGTGATAACAAATGCATGGAGCATTGTGATGACAAGGGCATGGAACATTGGTCTAATAAGTTGCATGGATTATTGCGATGACAGTTGGAATGGCACATTGTGATGATAAGGGCATGGAGCATTGTGATGACCATGTCATGCTCTATTGTGAAGACAGGTGTCAGGGAGCATTGTGATGACATATGTAATGGCCCATTGTGATGACAATGGCATGGAGCATTGTAATGCCAAGTGTCATGGAGGATTCTGATGACAAAGGTAATGGAGCATTGTGATGACAATGGCTTGGAGAATTGTGATGAAAATGGTTAGGGAGCATTGTGCTGACAAGTGCATGGAGAAGTGTGATGACAAGGGTCATAGAACATTCTGATGACAAGCTTGTGGAGTATTTTGATGACAATGACATGGAGCATTGTGAAGAAAACGGCATGGGGCATTGTGCTTAAAATGGCAGGGAGCCTTTTCGTGACAGGGTTCAAGGAGCATTCTGATGACAAGTGTTAGTGAGCATTGTGATGACAAGTGTATTGAGCATTGTGATGACAAAGGTCAAGGAGCATTGTGATGAAAAGGGCATGGAGTATTGTGATGACAGGCATCATGGAGCGTTGTGATGATAAGTGTTATGGAACAATGTGATCACAAGCGCTTGGAGCATTGTGATGACAGAGGTCATGGATCATTTTGATTTCAAGGAGCATGGAGCATTGTGATGACAAGGGCATGAAGCAATGTGATCACAAGGTTCATGGAGGATTGTGATGACAATGGTGATGGAGTATTGAGATGACAAGCGCATAGAGCATTATAATGACAAGGTTATGTAGCATTTTGCTGACAAAGGCATGGAGCATTGTGATGACAGGTGTCATGGAGCACTGTGATGACAAGCGTCATGGAGCATTGTGAATACACGGGTCATGGAGCATTGGGATGACAAGGGTATGGATCATTGGGATGACAAGGGTCATGGAGCACTTGGCTGAAAATGTTCATGGATTATTGTGATGACACGGGTCATGGAGCATTGTGATGACTAGGAAATGGAGCATTGTGATGACAAGAGTCACGGATCATTGTGTTGTCAGGTGTCATGGAGTGTTGTGATGACAGTGGTCATGGAGCATTTTGATGACCAGGGAATGGAGCATGGGGATGACAAGTTCCTGGAGCATTGTGATGACAAGGCAATGAAGACTTGTGATGACAAGTCTCATGGAATATTCTTATGAAAAGGGGCATGGAGCATTGTGATTACAGGGGTCTTGGAGCATTGTGATGACTAAGGCATGGATCATTGTGATGAGAAGGCCATGGAGCATTCTGATGACATGAGTCATTGAGCTTTGTGATGACAATGGCATGGAGCATTGAGATTACATGGGTCTTGGAGCATTGTGATGAATAGGACATGGATCATTGTGATGAAAAAGGCATGGAGCCTTGTCATGACAGGTTTCAAGGAGCATACAGACAACAAGTGTCAGGGAGCATTTTGATGACAAATGTATTGAGCATTGTGATGACAAAGGTCATGTAGCATTGTGATGAAAAGTGCATGGAGTATTGTGATGACAGGCATCATGGAGCATTGTGATGACAAGTGTTATGGAACACTGTGATCACAAGGATTTGGAGCATTGTGATGAGAGAGGTCATGGATCATTTTGATTTGAAGGAGCATGGAGCATTGTGATGAAAAGGGCATGAAGCAATGTGATCCTAATGTTCATGGAGGATTGTGATGACAATGGAAATGGAGTATTGTGATGACAAGCACATAGAGCATTGTAATGACAAGGTCATGTAGCATTTTGCTGACAAAGGCATGGAGCATTGTGATGACAGGTGTCATGGAGCACTGTGATGACAACCGTCACGGATCATTGTGAATACAGGGGTCATGGAGCATTGGGATGACAAGGAAATGGAGCATGGTAATGAGAAGTTCCTGGAGCACTGGGCTGAAAATGTTCATGGAGTGTTTTGATGACTAGGGAATAGAGCATTTTGATGACAAGAGTCCCGGATCATTGTGTTGTCAGGTGTCATGGAGTGTTGTGATGACAGTGGTCATGGAGCATTGTGATGATATTGGCCATGGAGCATTGTGATGAGTAGGTCGTGGAGCATTGGGCTGAAAATGTTCATGGATTATTGTGATGACAGTGGTCATCGAGCATTGTGAAGACAAGGGAATGGAGCATGGTAATGAGAAGGTCCTGGAGCATTGTGATAAGAAGACCATGGAGACTTGTGATGACAAGTCTCATTGAGCTTTCTGATGAAAATGGAAATGGAACATTGTGATTACAGGGGTCTTGTAGCATTGAGATGTCTAGGGCAAGGAGCATTGTGATGAGCAGGCAATGGAACATTCTGATGACATACGTCATGGAATTTTTTGATGACAAGGGCAAGGAGCATTGTGATTACAGGGGTCTTGTATCATTGTGATGACAAGGACATGGAGCATTGAGATTACATGTGTCTTGGAGCATTGTGATGAAAAGGACATGGATCATTGTGATGAAAATGGCATGGAGCCTTGTTATGACAGGATTCAAGTAGCATACAGACAACAAGTGTCAAGGAGAATTTTGATGACAAGTGTATTGAGCATTGTGATGACAAAAGTCATGGAGCATTATGATGACAAGACAATTGATAATTGTGATGACGAGCGTCATGGGGCATTTTGATGAAAAGTGTTATGGAATATTGTGATCACAATGGTTTGGAGCATTGTTATGACAGAGGTCATGGAGCATTTTGATTTCATTGTGATGACAATAGCATGAAGCATTATGATGATGGGCATGGTGCATTGTGATGACAGGGTTCATGGATCATTGAGATGAAAAGGGGCATAGAGCATTGTGATTACAGGGTTCTTGGAGCATTGTGATGAGAAGGGTCATGGAGCGTTGTGATGAAAAGGCCATGGAACATCGTGATGGCAGGGGTCAGGGAGGATTGTTATGACTGGGGTAATGGAGCATTGTGATGGCAAGGGCATGGAGCAATGGGATGAGAAAGCCATGGAGCATTCTAATGACATGTTTCATAGAGCTTTGTGAAGACAAGGGCTTGGAGCAATGTGATGAGAGCGTTCATGAAGCATTGAGATGACAATGACATGGAGCATTGTGATTACAAGGGCATGGAGCATTGTGATGACAAGTGCATGGAACATTGGTCTAATAAGTTGCATGGATTATTTCAATGACAGTTGGAATGGCGCATTGTGATGACAAGGGCATGGAGCATTGTGATGACCAGGTCATGCATTATTGTGAAGAGAGGTGTCAGGGATCATTGTGATGACATATGTAAAGGCCCATTGTGATGACAATGACATGGAGCATTGTGATGACAAGTGTCATGGAGAATTCTCATGACAAAGGTAATGGAGCATTGTGATGACAATGGCTTGGAGCATTGTGATGACAAGTGACAGGGAGCATTGTCATGACAAGTGCATGGAGAATTGTGATGACAAGGGTCATGGATCATTCTGATGACAAACTTGTGGAGTAGTTTGATGACAATGGCATGGAGCATTGTGATGAAAACGGCACGGGGCATTGTGATGAAAAAGGCATTGAGCCTTTTCGTGACAGGGTTCAAGGAGCATTCTGATGACAAGTGTCAGGGAGCATTGTGATGACAAGTGTATTGAGAATTGTGATGACAAAGGTCATGGAGCTTTGTGATGAAAAGAGCATGGAGTATTGTGATGACAGGCATCATGGAGCGTTGTGATGACAAGTGTTATGGAACATTGTGATCACGAGGGTTTGGAGCATTGTGATGAGAGTGGTCATGGATCATTTTGATTTCAAGGAGCATGGAGCATTGTGATGAAATGGGCATGAAGCAATGTGATCCCAAGGTTCATGGAGGATTGTGATGACAATGGAAATGGAGTATTGTGATGACAAGCGCATAGAGCATTGTAATGATAAGGTAATGTAGCATTTTGCTGACAAAGGCATGGAGCATTGTGATGACAGGTGTCATGGAGCACTGTAATGACAAGCGTCACGGAGCATTGTGAATACACGGGTCATGTAGCATTGGGATGACAAGGGCATGGCTCATTGTGATGACAAGGGTCATGGAGCACTGGGCTGAAAATGTTCATGGAGTGTTGTGATGACAGGGGTCATGGAGCATTGTGGTGACTAGGGAATGGGGCATTTTGATGACAAATGTCCCAGATCATTTTATTGTCAGTTGTCATGGAGTGTTGTGATAACAGTGGTCATGGAGCATTGTGAAGATATTGGCCATGGAGCATTGTGATGTGTAGGTCGTGGAGCATTTGGCTGAAAATGTTCATGGACTATTGTGATGACAGGGGTCATGGAGCATTGTGATGACAAGGGAATGGAGCATGGTGATGACAAGGTCCTGGAGCATTGTGAGGAGAAGACCATGGAGACTTGTGATGACAAGTCTCATGGAGCATTCTGATGAAAACGGGGATGGAGCATTGTGATTACAGGGGTCTTGGAGCATTGTGATGACAAGGGCACGGAGCATTATGATGAGAAGGCCATGAAGCATTCTGATGACATGCGTCATGGAGCTTTTTGATGACAAGTGCATGGATCATTGTGATTACAGGGATCTTGGAGCATTGTGATGAAAAGGGCATGGATTATTGTGATGACAAAGGCATGGAGCCTTGTCCTGACAGGGTTCAAGGAGCATACTGACGACAAGTGTCAGGGAGAATTGTGATGACAAGTGTATTGAGCATTGTGATGACAAAGATCATGGAGCATTGTGAAGAGAAGACCATGGATAATTGTGATGATGAGTGTCATGGGGTGTTGTGATGATAAGTGTTATGGAACATTGTGATCCAAGTGTTTGGAGCATTATGATGACAGAGGTCATGGAGAATATTGATTTCATTGTGATGACAATAGCCTGAAGCATTATGATGATGGGCATGGTGCATTGTGATGGCAGGGTTCATGGAGCATTGAGATGAAAAGGGGCATGGAGCATTGTGATTACAAGGGTCGTGGAGCATTGTGATGACAAGGGCAAGGAGCATTGTGTTGAGAAAGCCATGGAACATTCTGATGACATGCGTCATGGAGCTTTGTGATGACAAGGGCATGGAGCATTGTGATTTCAGGGGTCTTGAGCATTGTGATGACAAGTGTCATGGAACATTGTGATGACTAGGCTGTGGAACATTGTGATGGCAAGGGTCATGGTGCATTTTTATGAAAGGGGTAATGGAGCATTTTGATGAGAAGGGCATGGAACATTTGTCTGAAATGTTTCATGAATTATTGTGATGAGATTTGGCATGGAGCATTGTGATGACAAGGGCACAGAACACTGTGATACATGGGTCATGCAGGATTGTAATGACAAGGGCATGGAGCATTGTGATGAGAAGGGCATCAAGCATTGTGATGAAAAGTGTCATGGAGATTTGTGATGCCAAGGGCATGGAGCAATGTGATGAGAAGGTTCATAGATCATTGTGATGACAATGACATGGAGCATTGTGATGCCAAGGGTCATGGAGCTTTTTGATGACAAGTCATGGAGCATTTTGATGAAAAGGGCATGGTGCATTGTGATGAGAATGGCAGGGAGCATTTTGAGGACCGTGTCATGCAGCAATTTGATGAAAAGTGTAATGGAACATTTTGATGGCATGGGTTATAGAACATTGTGTTGTCAGGGGTCTTGGAGCTTTGGGATGAAAAGTGTCATGGAGCATTTTGTTGACAGGGGTCATGGAACATTGTGATTGTAAGGGGATGTAGCAGTGTGATGACAGGGTCATGGAACATTGTGATTACAGGGGTAAGGGAGTATTGTGATGACTAGTGATGGAACATTGTGATATCTCTGGTGCGAGAGCATTTTGATGAGAAGTGCATGGAGCATTGTGATTACAAGGCTTATGGAGCATTGCAATGACAAGGTTGTGAACCGTTGTGATGAAATGCGCGTGGCACATTTTGAAGACTATGGTCATGGAGCACTGTTCTGACAATGACATGGAGCATTGTAATGACAAAGGTCACAGAGAATTGTGATGAAAATTTTATGGATGATTGTGGTTACAAAGGTCACAAAGCCTTGTGGTGACGCGGGCATGGACCATTGTGATGACAAACGTTATGAAGCATTGAGATGACTGGAGTCACGGAGCATTGTGATGACAGGGGTCATGGAGCATTGTGATAACATGTGTCACGGAGCATTGTGCTTACAAGCGCATGGAGCATTGTGATGACAAAGGTCATGGAGCATTTTGCTGAGAAAGGCATAGAGCATTGTGAGGACAACGGTCAAAGAGCATTGTGATGAAAAGTTCATGGAGCATTGTGGTTAAAAAGGTCACAGAGACTGTTGATGACGAGGGCATGGACCATTGTGATGACAATCGTCATGAAGCATTGTGATGACTGGAGTCACGGAGCATTGTGATGACAGGGGTCATGGAGCATTGTGATAACAAGGGCATGGAGCATTGTGATGACAAGGGCATGGAACTTTGGTCTAATAAGTTTCATGGATTATTGCGATGACTGTTGGAATAGCGCATTGTGATGACAACGGCATGGAGCATTGTGATGACCAGGTCATGCAGTATTGTGAAGACAGGTGTCAGGGAGCATTGTGATGACATATGTAACGGCCCATTGTGATGACAAGGGCATGGATCATTGTGATGACAAGGGTCATGGAGCACTGGGCTGAAAATGTTCATGGAGTGTTGTGATGACAGGGGTCATGGAGCAATGTGATGACTAGGGAATGGAGCATTGTGATGACAAGAGTCCCAGATCATTGTGTTGTCAGGTGTCATGGAGTGTTGTGATGACAGTGGTCATGGAGCACTGTGATGATACTGGCCATGGAGCATTGTGATGAGTAGGTCGTGGAGCATTGGGCTGAAAATATGCATGGTTTATTGTGATGACAGGGTTCATGGAGCATTGTTATGACAAGGGAATGGAGCATGGTGATGACAAGTTCCTGGAGCATTGTGATGAGAAACCATGGAGAATTGTGATGACATGTCTCATGGAGCATTCTGATGAAAAGGGACATGGAACATTGTGATTACAGGAGTCTTGGAGCATTGTGATGACAAGGGCATGGAGCATTGTGATTACAGGGGTCTTGGAACATTGTGATGACAAGGGCATTGAGCATTGTGATGAAAAAGTCATGGAGCCTTGTCATGACAGGGTTCAAGGAGCATACAGACAACATGTGTCAGGGAGCATTTTGATGACATGTGCATTGAGCATTGTGATGACAAAAGTCATGTAGCATTGTGATGAGAAGACCATTGATAATTGTGATGATGAGTGTCATGGGTCATTTTGATGACAAGTGTTATGGAATATTGTGATCACAAGGGTGTTGAGCATTGTTATGACAGAGGTCATGGAGCATTTTGATTTCATTGTGATGACAATAGCATGAAGCATTGTGATGATGGGCATGGTCCATTGTGATGACAGGGTTCATGGATCATTGAGATGAAAAGTGGCATAGAACATTGTGATAACAGGGTTCTTGGAGCATTGTGATGAGAAGGGTCATGGAGCTTTGTGATGACAAGCCATGGAACATCGTGATTGCAGGGGTCATGGAGCATTGCTATGACTGTGGTAATGGAGCATTGTGATGGCAAGGTCATGGAGCACTGTGATGAGAAGGCCATGGAGCATTCTGATGACATGTGTCATGGAGCTTTGTGAAGACAAGGGCATGGAGCAATGTGATGAGAGCGTTCATGCAGCATTGTGATGACAATGAAATGGAGCATTGTGATGCCAAGGGTCATGGATCTTTGTGATGACAAATGTCATGGAGCAATCTGATGGCAAGGGCGTTGTGCATTGTGATGTGAAGGGCAGGGAGCATTCTGATGACAGGGTCATGGAGCAATTTGATGAAAAGTGTCATGGAACATTTTGATGACAGGTGTTACGGAACATTGTGATGTCAGGGGTCATCGAACATTATGATGATAAGTGCATGTAGCATTGTGATGACAGGAGTCATGGAATATTGTGATGACAGGGGTGAGGGTGTATTTTGACAAATACTGATGTAGCATTGTGATATCAGTTGTGAGAGAGCATTTTGTTGAGAAGTGCATGGAGCATTGTGATGACAAATTTTAAGGAGCATTGTGATGACAAGATAGTGGAGCACTGTGATGACAAGCGCATGGTCCATTGTGATGACATGTGTCATGGAGCATTGTGCTGACAGGCGAATGGAGCTTTGTGATGACAAGGGTCAAAGAGCATTGTGATGGAAAGTTCATGGAGCATTGTGGTTAAAATGGTCACAGAGACTGTTGATGACGAGGGCATGGACCATTGTGATGACAAAGGTCATGAAGCATTGTGATGACTGGAGTCACGGAGCACTGTCATGACAGGAGTCATGGAGCATTGTGATAACAAGGGCATGGAGCGTTGTGAGGACAAGGGCATGGAATATTGGTCTAATAAGTTTAATGGATTATTGCGATGACATTTGGAATGGCGCATTGTGATGACAAGGGCATGGAGCATTGTGATGACCAGGTCATGCAGTATTGAGAAGAGAGGTGTCAGGGATCATTGTGATGACATATGTAATGGCCCGTTGTGATGACAATGGCATGGAACATTGTGATGCCAAGTGTCATGGAGGATTCTGATGACAAAGTTAATGGAGCATTGTGATGGCAAGGGCTTTGAGCATTGTGATGACAAGTGTCAGGTAGCATTGTGCTGACAAGTGCATGGAGAATTGTGATGACAAGGGTCATGGAGCATTCTGATGACAAGCTTGTGGAGTATTTTGATGACAATGGCATGGAGCATTGTGATGAAAACGGCATGGGACATTGTGATGAAAAAGGCATGGAGCCTTTTCGTGACAGGGTGCAAGGAGCATTCTGATGACAAGTGTCAGGGAGCTTTGTGATGACAAGTGTATTGAGCATTGTGATGACAATGGTCATGGAGCATTGGGATGAAAAGTGCATGGAGTATTGTGATGACAGGCATCATGGAGCATTGTTATGACAAGTGTTATGGATCATTGTGATCACAAGGGTTTGGAGCATTGTGATGACAGAGGTCATGGATCATTTTGATTTCAAGGAGCATGGAGCATTGTGATGACAATGTTATGAAGCAATGTGATCCCAATGTTCATGGAGGATTGTGATAACAATGGAAATGGAGTATTGTAATGACAAGCACATAGAGCATTGTAATGATACGGTCATGTAGCATTTTGCTGACAAAGGCATGGAGCATTGTGATGACATGTGTCATGGAGCACTGTGATGACAAGCGTCAGGGAGCATTGTGAATACAGGGGGCTTGGAGCATTGGGATGACAAGGGCATGGATCATTGTGATGACAAGGGTCATGGAACACTGGGCTGAAAATGTTCATGGAGTGATGTGATGACAGTGGTCATGGAGCATTGTGATGATATTGGCCATGGAGCATTCTGATGAGTAGGTCGTGGAGCATTGGTCTGAAATTGTTCATGGATTATTGTGATGACAGGGGTCATGGAGCATATTGATGACAAGGGAATGGAGCATGGTGATGACAAGGTCCTGGAGCATTGTGATGAGAAGACCATGGAGAGTTGTGAATACAAGGCTCATGGAGAATTCTGATGAAAAGGGGGCATGGAGCATTGTTATTACAGGGGTCTTGGAGCACTGTGATTACTAGGGCATGAAGCATTGTGATGAGATGCCATGGAGCATTCTGATGACAGCGTCCTGGAGTTTTTTGATGACAAGGGCATGGAGCATTGTGATTACAGGTGTCTTAGAACATTGTGATGACAAGGGCATGGAGCATTGTGAGGAGAAGACCAAGGAGCATTCTGATGGCATATATCATTGAGTTTTCTGATGACAAGGGCATGGAGCATTGAGATTACATGGTTCTTGGAGCATTGTGAATAAAAGGACATCGATCATTGTGATGAAAAAGGCATGGAGCCTTGTCATGACAGGATTCAAGGAGCATACAGACAACAAGTGTCAGGGAGCATTTTGATGATAAGTGTATTGAGCATTGTGAGGACAAAGGTCATGGAGCACTGTGATGAGAAGACCATTGATAATTCTGATGACGAGCATCATGGGGCACTGTGATGACAAGTGTTATGGAATACTGTGAACACAAGGGTTTGGAGCATTGTTATGACAGAGGTCATGGAGCATTTTGATTTCATTGTGATGACAATAGCATGAAGCATTATGATGATGGGCATGGTGCATTGTGATGACAGGGTTCATGGATCATTGAGATGAAAAGTGGCATAGAGCATTATGATTACAATGTTCTTGGAGCATTGTGATGAGAAGGGTCATGGAGCTTTGTGATGACAAGGCCATGGAACATCGTGATGGCAGGGGTCATGGAGCATTGTTATGACTGGCGTAATGGAGCATTGTGAGGCAAGGGCATGGATCATTGGTCTAATATGTTTCATGGATAATTGCAATGACTGTTGGAATGGTGCATTGTGATGACAAGGGCATGGAGCATTGTGATGATCAGGTCATGCAGTATTGTGAAGAGAGGTGTCAGGGAGCATTGTGATGAAATATGTAATGGCCCATTGTGATGACAATGGCATGGAGCATTGTGAGGCCTAGTGTCATGGAGGATTCTGATGACAAAGGTAATGGAGTATTGTGATGACAATGGCTAGGAGCATTGTGATGACAAGGGACAGGGAGCATTGTGCTAACAAGTGCATGGGAATTGTGATGACAAGGGTCATGGAGCATTCTGATGACAAGCTTGTGGAGTATTTTGATGACAATGGCATGGAGCATAGTGATGAAAAGGGCATGGTGTATTTTGATTACACGCATCATGGAGCATTTTGATGACAAGTGTTATGGAACACAGTGATCACAAGGGTTTGGAGCATTGTGATGAGAGAGGTCATGGATCATTTTGATTTCAAGGAGCATGGAGCATTGTAATGACAAGGGCATGAAGCAATGTGATCCCAATGTTCATGGAGGATTGTGATGACAATGGAAATGGAGTATTGTGATGACAAGCGCATAAAGCATTGTAATGACAAGGTCATGTAGCATTTTGCTGACAATGGCATGGAACATTGTGATGACATGTGTCATGGAGCACTGTGATGACAAGCGTCACGGAGATTTGTGAATATAGGGGTCATGGACCATTGGGATGACAAGGGCATGGAATATTGTGATGACAAGTGTCATGGAGCCCTGGGCTGAAAATGTTCATGGAGTGTTGTGATGACACGGGTCATGCAGCTTTGTGATGACTAGGGAATGGAGAATTGTGATGACAAGTTTCAAGGATCATTGTCTTGTCAGGTGTCATGGAGTGTTGTGATGACAGTGGTCATGGAGCATTATGATGACAAGTGAATGGAGCATGGTGATGACAAGGTCCTGGAGCATTTTGATGAAAAGACCATGTAGACTTTTGATGACAAATCTCATGGAGCATTGTGATTAAAAGGGGCATGGAGCATTGTGATTACAGGGTTCTTGGAGCAATGTGATGACTAGGGCATGGAACAATGTGATGAGAAGGCCATGGAGCATTCTGATGACATGCGTCATGGTGTTTTGTGATGCCAAGGGCATGGAGCATTGTGATGACAAGGGCATGGAACATTGGTCTAATAAATTTCATGGATTATTGTGATGACAGTTGGAATTTCGCATTGTGATGACAAGGGCATGGATCATTGTGATGACCAGGTCATGCATTATTGTGAAGACAGGTGTCAGGGAGCATTGTGATGACATATGTAATGGCCCAATGTGATGACAATGGCATGGAGCATTGTCATGCCAAGTGTCATGGAAGATTCTGATGACAAAGGTAATGGAGCATTGTGACGACAATGGCTTGGAGCATTGTGATGACAAGGGTCAGGGAACATTGTGATGACAAGTGCATGTAGAACTGTGATGACAAAGGTCATGGAGCATTCTGATGACAAGCTTGTGGAGTATTTTGATGACAATGGCATGGAGCATTAAAATGAAAATGGCATGTGGCATTGTGATGAAAGAGGCATGGAGCCTTTTCGTGACAGGGTTCAAGGAGCATTCTGATGACAAGTGTCAGGGAGCTTTGTGATGACAATTGTATTGAGAATTGTGATGACAAAGTTCATGGAGCATTGGGATGAAAAGAGCATGGAGTATTGTGATGACAGGCATCATGGAGCATTGTGATGACTAGTGTTATGGAACATTGTGAGCACAAGGGTTTGGAGCATTGTGATGACAGACGTCATGGATCATTTTGATTTCAAGGAGCATGGAGCATTTTGATGACAGGGGTATGAAGCAATGTGATCCCAAGGTTCATGGAGGATTGTGATGACAATGGAAATAGCGTATTGTGATGACAAGCGCATATAGCATTGTAATGACAATCTCATGTAGCATTTTGCTGACAACGACATGGAGCATTGTGATGACATGTGTCATGGAGCACTGTGATAAGAAGCGTCACGGAGCATTGTGAATACAGGGGTCATGGAGCATTGTGATGACAAGTGTCATGGAGCACTGGGCTGAAAAAGTTCATGGAGTGTTGTGATGACAGGGATCATGAAGCATTGTGATGACTAGGGAATGGAGCATTGTGATGACAACAGTCCCAGATCATTGTGTTGTCAGGTGTCATGGAGTGTTGTGATGACAGTGGTCATGGAGCATTGTGATGATATTGGCCATGGAGCATTGTGATGAGTAGGGCATGGAGCATTGTGAGAAGAAGGCCATGGAGCATTCTGATGACATGTGTCATGGAGTATTGTGATGACAACTGCATGGAGCCTTGTGATTACAGGCATCTTGGAGCATTGTGATTAAAAAGGGCATGGATCATTGATATGAAAAATGCATGGAGCCTTGTCATGACAGGGTTCAAGGAGCATACTGACGACAAGTGTCAGGGAGCATTGTGATAATAAGTGTATTGAGCATTGTGATGACAAATATCACGGAGCATTGTGATGAGAAGACCATGGATAATTGTGATGATGAGCATCATGGGGTGTTGTGATGATAAATGTTATGGAACATTGTGATCACAAGGGTTTGGAGCATTATGATGACAGAGTTCATGGAGAATATTGATTTCATTGTGATTAAAATAGCCTGAAGCATTATGATGATGGGCATGGTGAATTGTGATGACAGGTTTCATGGAGCATTGAGATGAAAATGGGCATGGAGCATTGTGATTACAAGGGTCTTGTAACATTGTGAAGACAAGGGCATGGAGCATTGTGATGAAAAGGCCATGGAACATTCTGATGACATGCGTCATGGAGCTTTGTGATGACAAGGGCATGGAGCATTGTGATTTCCGTGGTCTTAAACATTGTGATGACAAGTGTCATGGAACCTTGTGATGACTAGGCCTTGGAACATTTTGATGGCAAAATCATGGTGCATTTTTATGACAGGGGTAATGCAAGATTTTGATGAGAAGGACATGGAACTTTGGTCTGAAATATTTCATGGATTATTGTGATGAGAGTGGGCATGGAGAATTGTGATGACAAGGGCCCGGAGCACTGTGATACATGGGTCATGCAGGATTGTAATGACAAAGGCATGGAGCATTGTTATGAGAAGGGCATCGAGCATTGTGATGACAAGTATCAGGGAGCTTTGTGATGACAAGGGCATGGAGCAATGTGATAAGAGGGTTCATGGAGCATTGTGATGACAATGACATGGAGCATTGTGATGCCAAGGGTCATGGAGTTTGTGATGACAAGTCATGGAGCATTTTGATGACAAGGGCATGGTGCATTGTGATGAGAAAGGCAGGGAGCATTTTGATGGCCGGTTCATGCAGCAATTTGATGAAAAGTGTAAAGGAATATTTTGATGGCAGGTGTTATAAAACATTGTGATGTCAGGGGTCTTGGAACTTTGGGAAGAAAAGGGTCATGGAGCATTTTGATGACAGGGGTTATGGATCATTGTGATGCCAGTGGTCATGGAACATTGTGATGATAAGGGGATGTAGCATTGTGATGACAGGGTCATGGAACATTGTGATTACAGTGGTGAGGGAGTATTGTGATGACTAGTGATGGAACATTGTGATATCTCTGTTGAGAGAGCATTTTGATGAGATGTGCATGGAGCATTGTGATTAAAGGGATCTTGGAGCATTGTGATGAAAAGGGCATGGATCATTGTTATGAAAAAGGCATGGAACCTTGTCATGACAGGGTTCAAGGAGCATACTGACGACAAGTGTCAGGGAGCATTGTGACGACAAGTGTATTGAGCATTGTGATGACAAATATCATGGAGCATTGTGATGAGAAGACCATGGATAATTGTGATGATGAGCGTCATGGGGTGTTGTGATGATAAGTGTTATGGAACATTGTGATCACAAGTGTTTGGAGCATTATGATGACAGAGGTCATGGAGAATATTGATTTCATTGTGATGACAATAGCCTGAAGCATTATGATGATGGGCATGGTGCATTGTGATGACAGGGTTCATGGAGCATTGAGATGAAAAGGGGCATGGAGCATTGTGATTACAAGGGTCATGGAGCATTGTGATGACAAGGGCATGGAGCATTGTGATGAAAAGGCGATGAAACCTTCTGATGACATGCGTCATGGAGCTTTGTGATGACAAGGTCATGGAGCATTTTGATTTCAGGGGTCTTAAGCATTGTGATGACAAGTGTCATGGAACCTTGTGATGACTAGGCCGTGGAACATTTTCATGGCAAGGGTCATGGTGCATTGTTATGACAGGGTTAATGGAGCATTTTGATGAGAAGGGCATGGAACATTGGTCTGAAATATTTCATGGATTATTGTGATGAGAGAGGGCAAGGAGCATTGTGATAACAAGGGAACGGAACACTGTGATACATGGTTCATGGAGGATTGTAATGAGAAGCGCATGGAGCATTGTGAGAAGAATGGCATCGAGCATTGTGATGAAATGCATCATGGATCGTGTGATGACAAGGGCTTTGAACAATGTGATGAGAGGTTTTTGGAGCATTGTGATGACAATGGCATGGAGCATTGTGATGCCAAGCGTCATGGAGTTTTGTGATGACAAATGTCATGGAGCATTTTGATGACAAGGGTGTGGTGCATTCTCTTGTGATGGGCAGGGAGCATTGTGATGACAGGGTCATGGAGCAATTTGATGAAAAGTGTCATGGAACATTTTGATGACAGTGGTTATGGAACATTGTGATGTCAGGAGTCATGGAACATTTTCATGACAGTGTTGTGGACCATTGTGATTAGAGGGAAGTGGGTGTATTGTGATGACTAGTGAGGGAACATTTTGATATCATTCGTGAGAGAGCATGTTGATAAGAAGTGCATGGAGCATTGTGAGGACAAGTTTTATGGAGCATTGTGATGACAAGCTTGTGGAGCACTGTGATGACAAGCACATGGCGCATTGTGATGACATGGGTCATGGAGCAATGTGATGACAAGGGTCACCGAGCATTGTGATGAAAATTTCATGGAGCATTTTGCTGACAAAGGTCACAGAGCCTAGAGATGACGAGGGCATGGACCATTGTGATACAAAGGTTATGAAGCATTGTGATTACTGGAGTCACGGAGCATTGTGATGACAGGTGTCATAGAGCTTTGTGATGAAAAGGCAATGAGCATTGTGATGACAGGGGCATGGAGCATTGGCCTGACATGTTTCATGGATTATTGTGATGACAGTGGGCATGGTGTAATGTGATGACAAAGGCATGGAGCATTGTGATGAGAAGGTCATGGAGTATTTTGAAGACAGGTCTCAGGGAGCACTGTGATGACATATGTCATGGTCCATTGCGATGACAATGGAATGGAATATTGTGATGCCAAGTGTCATGGAGGATTGTGATGACAAATGTAATGGAGCATTTTGATGACAAGGGCTTGGAGCATTGTGATGACAATGGACATGGAGCATTGTGATGACAAGGACATGGAGCATTGTGATGACAAGGGCCATTGAGAATTTTGATGACAAGTTCATGAAGCATTGTGATGAGAAGCACATGGAGCTTCCTATGACAGGGGTCATGGAGCATTGTGATGAAAAGTGCATACAGAATTGTGATGACAAATCATGTAACACGGTGATGAGAAGTGTCATGGAGCATAGTGATGCCAAGAACGAGGAGAATTGTGATGACAGGGGACATGGAGCATTGTGATGACCAGTGCATGGAGCATTGTGATGGCAAGACCGTGGAGCTTTGTGATGAGAAGACCATGGATAATTGTGATGACGAGCGTCATGGAGCACTGTAATGACAAGGGGGATGGAGCATTGTGATGAGAATGGCCATGGAGCATTGTGATGACAAGGGTCATGGAGCATTTTGATGACAAGGGCGTGGAGAATTTTGATGAGAAGACCATGGATAATTGTGATGACGAGCGTCATGGAGCACTGTAATGACAAGGGGAATGGAGCATTGTGATGACAGTGGCCATGGAGCATTGTGATGACAAGTGTCATGGAGCATTCTGATGACAAGCTTGTGGAGTATTGTGACGACAATGGCATGGAGCATTGTGATGAAAAGGGCATGGAGCATCGTGATAAAAAAGGCATGAAGCCATTTCATGACAGGTTTCAAGGAGCATTCTGACGACAAGTGTCATGGAACATTGTGATGAAAAGTGTATTGAGAATGGTGATGAAAATGATCACGGAGCATTTTGACGAAAAGGGCATGGAGTACTGTGATGACAGGCCTCATGGAGCGTTGTGATGACAAGTGTTATGGAACACTGTGATCACAAGTGTTTGGAGCATTGTGATGATAGAAGTCAAGGATAATTTTGTTTTCAAGGAGCATGGAGCATTGGGATGACAAGGGCATGAAGCAATGTGATCCCAAGTTTCATGGAGGATTGTGATGACAATGGTAATGGAGTATTGTGATGACAAGCAAATGGAGCATTGTGATGACAAGGTCATGTAGCATTTTGCTGACACAGGCATGGAGCATTGTGATGATAAGGGTCATGGAGCACTGTGATGAGAAGCATCACGGATCATTGTGATTACAGGGGTCATGGAGCATAGGGATGGCAAGGCCATGGATCATTGTGATGACAAGTGTCATGGAGCATTGGGCTGAAAATGTTCATGGAGCATTGTGATGACTAGGGAATGGAGCATTGTGATGACAAGATTCCCGGATCACTGTGTTGTCAGGTGTCATGGAGCGTTGTGATGACAGTGGTAATGGAGCATTGTGATGATAGGGATCATGAGGCATTGTGATGAGAATTTCCTGGATAATTGGACTGAAAATGTTCAGGAAGTATTGTGAGGACTGGGGTCATGGAGCATTGTGATTACAAGGGAATGGAGCACTGTGATGAAAAGTTCCTGGAGCATTGTGATGAGAAGACCATGGAGCCTTGTAATAACAAGTCTCATGGAGCATTCTGATGAAAAGGGGCATGGAGTATTGTGATTACAGGGGTCTTGGAGCACTGTGATGACAAGGGCATGGAGCACTGTGATTACTGGTGTCTTGGAGCATTGTGATGAAATTGGCATGGATCATTGTTATGAAAATGGTATGGAGCCTTGTAATGACAGGGTTCCAGGAGCATACTGATGACAAGTGTCAGGGAGCATTGTGATGACAAGTTTATAGAGCATTGTGATGACAAAGGTCATGGAGCACTGTGATGAGAAGAGCATGGATAATTGTGATGATGAGCGTCATGGGGCGTTGTGATGATAAGTGTTATAGAACATTGTGATCACAAGGATTTGGAGCATTGTGATGAGACAGATCATCGAATATTTTGATTTCATTTTGTTGACAAGAGCCTGAAGCATCATGATGATGGGCATGGTGCATTTTGATGACAGGGTTCATGGAGCATTGAGAAGCAAAGGGGCATGGAGCATTGTGATTAGAGGGTTCATGGAGCATTGTGATGACAATGGCATGGAGCATTGAGATGCCAAGGGTCATGGAGCTTTGTGATGACAAAGGTCATGGAGCAATTTGATGACAAGGGGTGGTGCAATGTGATGAGAAGGGCAGGGAGCATTGTGATGACAGTGTCATAGAGCAATTTGATGAAAAGTGTCATGGAATATTTTGATGACAGGGGTTATGGAACATTGTGATGTCAGGGGTCATCGAACTTTGTGATGATAAGTGCATGTAGCATTGCAAAGACAGGAGTCATGGAACATTGTGATGACAGTGGTGACGGAGTATTGTGATGAATAGTGATGTAACATTGTGATATCTGTGGTGAGAGAGCATTTTGATGAGAAGTGCATGGAGAATTGTGATGACAAGTTTTATGGAGCATTGTGGTGACAAGATTGTGGAGCACTGTAATGACAAGCGCAGGGTGCATTGTGATGACATGGGTCATGGTGCATTGTGCTGACAAGCGCATGGAGCACTGTGATGACAAGGGTCAGGGAGCATTGTGCTGAGGAAGGCATAGAGCATTGTGATGACAAGGGTCAAAGAGCATTGTGATGAAAATTTCATGGAGCAATGTGGTTAAATATGTCACAGAGACTGTGGATGACGAGGGCATGGACCATTGTGATGACAAAGGTCATGAAGCATTGTGATGAATCGATTCATGGAGCACTGTGATGACAGGGGTCATGGAGCATTGTGATAACAAGGGCATGGAGCATTGTGATGACAAGGGCAGGGAACATTGGTCTAATATGTTTCATGGATTATTGCGATGACATTTGGAATGGCGCATTGTGATGACAAGGGCATGGAGCATTGTGATGACCAGGTCATGCAGTATTGTGAAGAGA
This sequence comes from Mesoplodon mirus, assembly GCF_964341445.2. NCBI lineage: Eukaryota > Metazoa > Chordata > Mammalia > Artiodactyla > Ziphiidae > Mesoplodon > Mesoplodon mirus. The sequence goes on from NW_028295251.1 coordinate 90,783, forward strand.
GGTGTCAGGGAGCATTGTGATGACATATGTAATGGCCCATTGTGATGACAATGGCATGGAGCATTGTGATGCCAAGTGTCATGGAGGATTTTGATGACAATGGAAATGGAGCATTGTTATGACAATGGCTTGGAGCATTGTGATGACAAGGGTCAGGGAGCATTGTGCTGACAAGTGCATGGAGAATTGTGATGACAAGCGTCATGGAGCATTCTGATGACAAGCTTGTGGAGAATTTGATGACAATGGCATGGATCATTGAGATGAAAACGGCATGGGCATTGTGATGAAAAAGGCATGGAGCCTTTTCGTGACAGGGTTCAAGGAGCATTCTGATGACAAGTGTCAGGGAGCATTGTGATGACAAGTGTATTGAGAATTGTGATGACAAAGGTCATGGAGCATTGTGATGAAAAAGGCATGGAGTAATGTGATGACAGGCATCTTAGAGCGTTGTGATGACAAGTGTTATGGAACATTGTGATCACAACGGTTTGGAGAATTGTGATGAAAGAGGTCATGGATCATTTAGATTTCAAGGAGCATGGAGCATTGTGATGACAAGGGCATGAAGCAATGTGATCCCAAGGTTCATGGAGGACTGTGATGACAATGGGAATGGAGTATTGTGATGACAAGCGCATAGAGCATTGCAATGACAAGGTCAGGTAGTATTTTGCTGACAAAGGCATGGAGCACTGTGATGACAGGTGTCATGGAGCCCTGTGATGACAAGCGTCACGGAGCATTGTGAATACAGGGGTTATGGAGCATTGGGATGACAAGGGCATGGATGATTTTGATGACAAGTTTCATGGAGCATTGGGCTGATAATGTTCATGGAATATTGTGATGACAGGGATCATGCAGCATTTTGATGACCAGTTCCTGGAGCACTTTGATGAGAAGACAATGGAGACTTGTGATGACAAGTCTCATGGAGCATTTTGATGAAAAGGGACATGGAGCATTGTGATTACAGGGGTCTTGGAGCATTGTGATGACAAGGGCATGGAGCATTGTGATGAGAAGGCCATGGAGCATTCTGATGACATACATCATTGAGCATTATGATGACAAGGGCATGGAGCATTGTGATTACAGCGGTCTTGGAGCATTGTGATTAAAATGACATGGATCATTGTGATGAAAAAGGCATGGAGACGTGTCATGACAGGGTTAAAGGAGCATACTGATGACAAGTGTCAGGGAGCATTGTGATAAGAAGTGTATTAAGCATTGTGATGACAAAGGTCATGGAGCATTGTGATGAGAAGACCATGGATAATTGTGATGATGAGCGTCAAGGGGTGTTGTGATGATAAGTGTTATGGAACATTGTGATCACCAGGGTTTGGGGCATTGTGATGACAGAGGTCATGGAGCATTTTGATTTCATTGTGATGACAATAGCCTGAATCATTATGATGATGGGCATCGTCCATTGTGATGACAGGGTTCATGGAGCATTGAGATGAAAAGACGCATGGAGCATTTTGATTACAAGGGTCTTGGAGCATTGTGATGACAAGGGCATAGAGAATTTTGATGACAGGGCCATGGAACATTCTGATGACATGTGTCATGTAGCTTTTCGATGACAAGGGCATGGAGCATTTTGATTAGATGGGTCGTGGAGCATTGTGATGACAAGTGTCATGGAGTGTTGTGACGACAAGGCCGTGGAACATTGTGATGGCAGGTGTCATGGAGCATAGTTATGACAGAGGTAAAGGAGCATTGTGATGAGAAGGGCATGGAGCATTGGTCTGAAATGTTTCATGGATTATTGTGATGAGAGTGGGCATAGAGCATTGTGATGATAAGGGCATGGAACACTGTGATACATGGGTCATGGAGGATTCTAATGACAAGGGCATGGGGCATTGTGATGAGAAGGGCATCGAGCATTGTGATGACAAGTGTCATGGAGCTTTGTGATGACAAGGGCATGGAGAAATGTGATGAGAGGGTTCATGGAGCATTGTGATGACAATGACATCGAGCACTGTGATGCCAGGGGTCATGGAGCTTTGTGATGACAAAGGTCATGGAGCATTTTGATGACAAGTGCATGGTGCATTGTGATGAGAATGGCAGGGAGTATTTTGATGCCAGGGTCATGCAGCAATTTGATGAAAAGTGTATTGGAACATTTTGATGACAGGGGTAATAGAACATTGTGATGTCAGGGGTCATGGAACATTGTGATGATAAGTGGATGTAGCATTGTGATGACAGGGGTCATGGGACATTGTGATTACGGGGGTGAGGGAGTATTGTGACGACTAGTGATGAAACACTGTGATATCTCTGGTGATAGAGCATTTTGATGAGAAGTGTATGGAGCATTGTGATTACAAGGTTTATGGAGCATTGCAATGACAAGTTTCTGGACCGTTGTGATGAAAAGTGAATGGCACATTGTGATGAGAAGGGTCATGGATCATTTTTCAAACAAAGGCATGGAGCATTTTGATGACAATGGTCACGGATCATTGTAATGAAAACGGCATGGGGCATTGTGATGAAAATGGCATGGAGCCTTTTCGTGACAGGGTTCAAGGAGCATTCTGATGACAAGTGTCAGGGAGCATTTTGATGACAAGTGTACTGAGCATTGTGATGACAAAGGTCATGGAGCATTGTGATGAAAAGGGCATGGAATTTTGTGATGACAGTCATCATGGAGCATTGTGATGACAAGTGTTATGGAACTTTGGGATCACAATGGTTTGGAGCATTGTGATGACAGAGGTCATGGATCATTTTGATTTCAAGGAGCATGGAGCATTGTGATGACAAGGGCATGAAGCAATGTGATCCCAAGGTTCATGGAGGATTGTGATGACAATGGAAATGGAGTATTGTGATGACAAGCGCACAAAGCATTGTAATGACAAGGTCATGTAGCATTTTGCTGACAAAGGCATGGAGCATTGTGATGACATGTGTCATGGAGCACTGTGATGACAAGCGTCACGGAGCATTGTGAATACAGGGGTCATGGAGCATTGGGATGACAAGGGCATGGATCATTGTGATGACAAGTGTCATGGAGCATTGGGCTGAAAATGTTCATGGAGTATTGTGATGACAGGGGTTATGGAGCATTGTGATGACTAGGGAATGGAGCATTTTGATGACAAGAGTTCCGGATCATTGTGTTGTCAGTTGTCATGGAGTGTTGTGATGACAGTGGTCATGGAGCATTGTGATGATATTGGGAACGGAGCATTGTGATGAGAAGGTTGTGGAGCATTGTGATTACAGGTGTCTTGATGCATTGTGATGAAATGGGCATGTATCATTGTGAAGAAAAAGGCATTAAGCCTTGTCATGACAGGGTTCAAGAAGCATACTGACGACAACTGTAAGGGAGCATTGTGATGACAAGTGTATTGAGCATTTGATGACAAAGGTCATGGAGCATTGTGATGAGAAGACCATGGATAATTGTGATGATGAGCGTCATGGGGTGTTGTGATGATAAGTCTTATGGAACATTGTGATCACAAGGGTTTGGAGCATTATGATGACAGAGGTCATGGAGAATTTAGATTTCATTGTGATGACAATAGCCTCAAACTTTATGATGATGGGCATGGTGCATTGTGATGACAGGGTTCATGGAGCATTGAGATGAAAAGGGGCATGGAGCATTGTGCTTACTGGGGTCTCAGAGCATTGTGATTACAAGGGCATGGAGCATTGTGATGAGAAGGCCATGGAATATGCTGATGACATGAGTCGTGGAGCACTGTGATGACAAGGGCATGGAGCTTTGTGATTACAGGGGTCTTGGAGCATTGTGATGACAAGGGTCTTGGAGCCTTGTGATGACATGCCGTTGAACAATGTGATGGCAGGTGTCATGGAGCATTGTTATGACAGAGGTAATGGAGCATTGTGATGAGAAGGGCATTGAGCTTTGTTCTAAAATGTTTCATGGATTATTGCGATGAGAGTGGACATGGAGCATTGGGATGACAAGGGCACGGAACACTGTGATACATGGTTCATGGAGGATTGTAATGACAAGGGCATGGAGCATTGTGATGAGAAGGGCATCGAGCATTGTGATGACAAGTGTCATGGAGCTTTGTGATGACAAGGGCATGGAGCAATGTGATGAGAGTGTTCATGGAGCTTTGTGATGACAATGACATGGAGCATTGTGATGCCAATGATCATGGAGATTTGTGATGACAAATAACAGGGAGCATTTCGATGACAATTGTGTGGTGCATTGTGATGAGAAGGGCAGGGAGCATTTTGATGACAGGGTCATGCAGCAATTTGATGAAAATGTAATGGAAAATTTTGAGGGCAGGTGTTATAGAACATTGTGCTGCCAGGGATCATTTAGCTTTGGGATGAAAAGGGTCATGGTGCATTTTGATGACAGGGGTTATGGAACATTGTGATGTCAGGAGTCATGGAACTTTGTGATGATAAGGGTATGTAGCACTGTGATGACAGGGGTCATGGAATATTATGATTACAGGGGTGAGGGGTATTGTGATGACTAGTGATGGAACATTGTGATATCTCTGGTGAGAGTGCATTTGGATGACAAGTGCATGGAGCATTGTGATTACAAGGTTTATGGAGCATAGCGATTACAAGGTTGTGGACCGATGTGATGAAAAGCACGTGGCACATTGTGATGACAAGGGTCATGGAGCATTGTTCTGACAAAGGCATGGAGCATTGTGATGACAAAGGTCACGGAGCGTTGTGATGAAAAGTTCATGGAGCATTGTGTTTACAAAGGTCACAGAGCCTTGTGATGACACGGGCCAGGACCGTTTTGATGACAAACGTTATGAAGCATTGTGATGAATGGAGTCACGGAGCATTGTGATGATAAGGGTCATGGAGCATTGTGATGACAAGGGCATGGAGCACTGTGGTGACAGGGACATGGAGCATTGGTCTGACAAGTTTCATAGATTATTGTGATGACAGTGGACATGGTGCATTGTAATGACAAGTGTATGGATCATGGTCATGAGAAGGTCATGGAGTATTGTGAAGACAGGTGTCAGGGAGCATTGTGATGACATATGTTATGGTCCATTGCGATGATAATGGCATGGAACATTGTGATGCTAAGTGTAATGGAGGATTGTGATGACAAATAAAATGGAGCATTGTGATGACTAGGGCTTGGAGCAATATGATGAGAAGGGCTATTGAGAATTTTCATCACAATGTCGTGAAGCATTGTGATGAATGGAGTCATGGAGCATTGTGATGACAAGGGCATGGAGCATTGTTCTAATAATTTTCATGGATTATTGCGATGACAGTTGGAATGGTGCAGTGTGATGACAAGGGCATGGAGCATTGTGAGGACCACGTCATGCAGTATTGGGAAGACAGGTGTCAGGGAGCATTGTGATGAGATATGTAATGGCCCATTGTGATGACAATGGCATAGCGCATTGTGATGCCAAGTGTCATGGAGGATTCTGATGACAAATGTCATGGAGCATTGTGATGAAAAGTGCATGGAGTATTGTGATGGCAGGCATCATGTAGTGTTGTGATGACAATTGTTATGGAACATTTTGATCACAAGTGTTTGGAGCATTGTGATGACAGAGGTCATGGATCATTTTGATTTAAAGGAGCATGGAGCATTGTGATTACAAGGGCATGAAGCAATGTGATCCCAATGTTCATGGAGGATTGTGATGACAATGGTAGTGGAGTATTGTGATGACAAGCACATAGAGCATTGTAATGACAAGGTCATGAAACATTTTGCTGACAAAGTCATGGAGCATTGTGATGACAGGTGTCATGGAGCACTGTGATGACAAGCGTCACGGAGCATTGTGAATACAGGGGTCATGGAACATTGGGATGACAAGGGCATGGATGATTGTGATGACAAGTGTCATGGAGCATTGGGCTGAAAATGTTCATGGAGTATTGTGATTACAGGGGTCTTGGAGCATTGTGATGACAGGAGTCCCAGATCATTGTGTTGTCAGGTGTCATGGAGTGTTGTGATGACAGTGGTCAAGGAGCATTGTGATGATATTGGTCATGGAGCATTGTGATGAGAAGGTCAAGGAGCATTGGGCTGAAAACGTTCATCGAGTATTGTGATGACAGGGGCCATGGAGGCTTGTGATGACAAGGTACTGGAGCATTGTGATGAGAAGACCATGGAGACTTGTGATGACAAGTCTCATGGAATATTCTGATGAAAAGGGGCATGGTGCATTTTGATTACAGGGGTCTTGGGGCATTGTGATGACAAGGGCTTGGAGCATTGGGATGAGATGGCCATGGAACGTTCTGATGACATGCATCATGGAGCTTTGTGATGACAAGGGCATGGAGCATTGTGATGAAAAAGGCATGGAGCCTTGTCATGACATGGTTCAAGGAGCATACTGAGGACAAGTGTCAGGGAGCATTGTGATGACAAGTGTATTGAGCATTGTGATGAAAAAGGTCATGGAGCATTGTGATGAGAAGACCATGTATAATTGTGATGACGAGCGTCATGGGATGTTGTGATGATAAGTGTTATGGAACATTTTGATCACACGGATTTGGAGCATTGTGATGACAGAGATCATGGAGAATTTTGATTTCATTGTGATGACAATAGCATGAAGCATTTTGATGATGGGCATGGTGCATTGTGATGACCGGGTTCATGGATCATTGAGATGAAAAGGGGCATGGAGCATTGTGATTAGAGGGGTCTTGTAGCATTGTGATTAGAAGGGTCATGGAGCCTTGTGATGACAAGGCCATGGAACATCGTGATGGCATGGGTCATGGAGCATTGTTATGACAGTGTTAATGGACAATTGTGATGGCAAGGGCATGGAGCATTGTGATGACAAGGTCATGGATTATTGTGAAGACAGGTGTCAGGGAGCATTGTGATGGCATATTTCATGTTCCATTGTGATGACAATGGCATGGAGCATTGTGATGCCGAGTGTTATGGAGGATTGTGATGACAAAGGTAATGGAGCATTGTGATGACAAGGGCTTGGAGCATTGTGATGACAAGGGCCATGGAGCATTGTGATGACAAGGGCATGGAGCATTGTGATGACAACGGCCTTTGAGAATTTTGATGAAAAGGTCGTGAAGCATTGTGATGACAAAGACATGGATCTTACTATGACAGGGGTCATGGGACATTGCGATGACAAGTGCATGGAGAATTGTGATGACAAGAGCATGTAACATGGGGATGAGAACTGTCATGGAGCATTGTGATAACAAGGACCTGGAGAATTGTGATGACAAGGGACATGGAGCATTGTGATGACCAGGGCATGGAGCATTGTTATGGCAAGACCGTGGAGCACTGTGATGAGGAGACCATGGATAATTCTGGTGACGAGCATCATGGAGCACTGTAATGACAAGGGGCATGGAGCATTGTGATGATAGGTCTCATGGAGCATTGTGATGACAGGGCTCATGGATCATTGTGATGACAAGGGTCATGGAGTATTCTGATGACAAGCTTGTGCAGTATTGTGATGACAAAGCATTTAACACTGTGATGGGAAGTGTCATGGAACATAGTGATGCCAAGTACGTGGAGAATTGTGATGAAAGGGAACATAGAGCATTGTGATGACCAGGGCATGGAGCATTGTGATGGCAAGACCGTGGAGCACTGTGATGAGAAGACCATGGATAATTGTGTTGACGAGCGTCATGGAGCACTATAATGAAAAGCGGCATGGAGCATTGTGTTTACAGGGGTCTTGGAGCATTGTGATGACAAGGGCATGGAGCATTGTGAAGAGAAGGGCATGGAGCACTGTGATGACAAGTGCATGGAGCATTGTGATTACAGGTGTCTTTGAGCATTGTGATGAAAAGGGCATAGATCACTGTGATGAAAAAGGCATGGAGCCCTGTAATGACAGTGTTCAAGGAGCATACTGACGACAAGTGTCAGGGAGCACTGTGATGACAAAGGTTATGGAACATAGTGATGAGAAGACCATGGATAATTGTGATTATGAGCATCATGGGGTGTTGTGATGAGAAGTGTTATGGAACATTGTGATCCCAACGGTTTGGAGCATTGTGATGACAGAGGTCATGGAGCATTTTGATTTCATTGTGAGGAAAATAGCCTGAAGCATTATGATAATGGGCATGGTGCATTGTGATGATAGGATTCATGGAGCTTTGAGATGAAAAGGGGCATGGAGCATTGTGATAAAAAGTGTCTTGGAGCATTGTGATGAGAAGTCCATGGAACATTCTAATGACATGCGTCATGGAGCTTTGTGATGACAAGGGCATGGAGCATTGTGATTACAGGGGTCTTGGAACATTGTGATGACAAGTGTCATGGAGCCTGGTGAATGACAAGGCCATGGAACTTTGTGATGGTAGGGGTCATGGAACATTGTTATGACTGGTGTAATGGAGCATTGTGATGAGAAGGACAGGAAGCATTGGTGTGAAATGTTTCATGGATTATTGTGATGAGAGTGGACATGGAGCATTGTGATGACAAGAGCACGGAACACTGTGATACAATGGTCATAGAGGATTGTAATGACAAGGGCATGGAGCATAGTGATGAGAAGGGCATCAAGCATTGTGATAACATGTGTCATGGAGCTTTGTGATGACAAGGGCATGGAGAAATGTGATGAGAAGGTTCATGGAGCATTGTGATGACAATGACATGGAGCATTGTGATGTCAAGGGTCAAGGAGATTTGTGATGACAAAAGTCACGGAGCATTTTGATGACAAGGGCGTGGTGCATTTTGATGAGAAGGCCAGGGAGCATTTTGAGGACAGGGTCATGCAGCAATTTGATGAAAATTGTAATGGAATATTTTGATGACAGGGGTTATAGAACATTGGGATGTCAGGGGTCATGGAGAATTTTGATGACAGGGGTTGTGGAACATTGTGATGTCAGGTGTCATGGAACATTGTGATGATAAGGGGATGTAGCATTGTGATGACAGGGGTCATGGAACATTGTGATTACAGGGGTCTTGGAGCATTGTGATGAAAAGGGTCATGGAGCCTTGTGATGACAAGGCCATGGAACACCGTGATGGCAGGGGTCATGGAGCATAGTTATGACAGGGGTAATGGAACATTGTGATGGCAATGGCATGGAGGATTGTGATGAGAAGGCCATGGAGCATTCTGATGACATGTGTCATGGAGCTTTGTGATGACAACGGCATGGAGCAATGTGATGAATGCGATCATGTTGCATTGTGAAGAAAATGACATGGAGCATTGTAATGCCAAGGGTCATGGATCTTTGTGATGACAAAGGTCATGGAGGATTTTGATGACAAGGGCGTTGTGCATTGTGATGAGAAGGGCAGGGAGCATTGTGATGACAGGGTCATGGAGCAATTGGATGAAATGTGTCATGGAATATTTTGATGACAGGGGTTATTGAACATTGTGATGCCATGGGTCATGGAGCATTTTGATGAAAAGGTTTTGGGAGCATTTTGATGACATGGGTTATGGAACATTGTGATGTCAGGGTTCATCGAACATTGTGATGATATGTGCATGTACAATTGTGATGACAGGAGTCATGGATCATTGTGATGACAGGGGTGAGGGAGTATTGTGACGAATAGTGATGTAACATTGTGATATCTGTGGTGAGAGAGCATTTTGATGAGAAGTGCATGGAGCATTGTGATGACAAGGTTTATGGATCATTGTGATGACAAGATTGTGGAGCACTGTGATGACAAGTGCATGGTGCATTGTGATGACATGTGTCATGGAGCATCGTGCTGACAAGCACATGGAGCATTGTGATGACAAGGGTCATGGAGCATTGTGCTGAGAAAGGCATAGAGCATTGTGATGACAAGGATCAAAGAGCATTGTGATGAAAAGTTCATGGAGCATTGTGATGACAAGGGTCATGGAGCATTGTGATGACAAGGGCATGGAGCATTGGTCTAATAAGTTTCATGGATTATTGCGATGAATGTTGGAATGGTTCATTGTGGTGACAAGGGCATGGAGCATTGTGATGACCACGTCATGCAGTATTGTGAAGTCTGGTGTCAGGGAGCATTGTGTTGACATATGTAATCGCCCATTGTGATGACAATGGCATGGAGCATTGTGTTGCCAAGTGTCATGGAGGATTCTGATGACAAAGGTAATGGTGCATTGTGATGACAATAGCTTGGAGCATTGAGATGACAAGGGTCAGGGAACATTGTGCTGACAAGTGCATGGAGAATTGTGATGACAAGTGTCATGGAGCACTGTGATGAGAAGGACATGGATCATTGTGATGAATTAGGCATGGAGCCTTGTCATGACAGGGTTCAAGGAGCATACAGACAACAAGTGTCAGGGAGCATTTTGATGACAAGTGTAATGAGCATTTTGATGACAAGGGGCAAAGAGCATTGTGATGAAATGTTCATGGAGCATTGTGGTTAAAAATGTCACAGAGACTGTTGATGATGAGGGCATGGACAATTTTGATGACAAAGGTCATGGGGCATGGTGATGACTGGAGTCACGGAGCATTGTGATGACAGGGGTCATGGAGCATTGTGATAACAAGGGCATGGAGCATTGTGATGACAAGGGCATGGACCATTGGTCTAATATGTTTCATGGATTATTGCGATGACAGTTGGAATGGCATATTGTGATGACAAGGGCATGGAGCATTGTGATGACCAGGTTGGCAGTATTGTGAAGACAGGTGTCAGGGTGCATCGTGATGACATATGTAATGGGCCATTGTGATGACAATGGCATGGAGCATTGTGATGCCAAGTGTCATGGAGGATTCTGATGACAAAGGTAATGGAGCATTGTGATGACAATGGCTTGTTGCATTGTGAAGACAAGTGTCAGGGAGAATTGTGCTGACAAGTGCATGGAGAATTGTGATGACAACGGTCATGGAGCGTTCTGATGACAAACTTGTAGAGTATTTTGATGACAATGGCATGGAGCATTGTGATGAAAACGGCATGGGGCTTTGTGATGAAAAAGTCATGGAGCCTTTTCATGACAGGGTTCAAGGAGCATTCTGACGACAAGTATCAGGGAGCATTGTGATGACAAGTGTATTGAGAATTGTGATGACAATGGTCATGGAGCATTGTGATGAAAATGGCATGGAGTATTGTGGTGACAGTCATCATGGAGAGTTGTGATCACAAGTGTTATGGAACATTGTGATCACAAGGGTTTGGAGCATTGTGATGACAGAGGTCATGCATCATTTTGATTTCAAGGAGCATGGAGCACTGTGATGACAAGGGCATGAAGCAATGTGACCAAAATATTCATGGAGGATTGTGATGACAATCGTAATGGAGTATTGTGATGACAAGCGCATAGAGCATTGTAATGACAAGGTCATGTAGCATTTTGCTGACAAAGGCATGGAACATTTTGATGATTGGTGTCATGGAGCACTGTGATGACAAGCGTCACGGAGCATTGTGAATACAGGGGTCATGGAGCACTGTGATGACAAGGGCATGGATCATTGTGATGACAACTGTCATGGAGCAGTGGTCTGAAAATGTTCATGGAGTATTGTGATGACAGGGGTCATGGAGCATTGTGATGACAGAGATCATGGAGAATTTTGATTTCATTGTGCTGACAATAGCTAGAAGCATTATGATGATGGGCATGATGCATTGTGATGACAGGTTTCATGGACCATTGAGTTGAAAAGTGGCAAGGAGCACTGTGATTACAGGGGTCTGGGAGCATTGTGATGGCAAGGGCATGAAGCATTTTGATGAGAAGACCATGGAATATTCTGATGACATGTGTCATGGAGCTTTGTGATGACAAGGGCATGGAGCATTTTGATTACAGGGGTCTTGGAGCACTGTGATGACAAGGGTCATGGAGCCTTGTGATGACAAGGCCGTGGAACATTGTGATGGCAGGGCTCATGGAGCATTGTTATGACAGGGGTAATGGAGCCTTGTGATGTGAAGGGCATGGAGCATTGTGATTACAAGATTTATGGAGCATTGCGATGACAAATTTGTGGACCATTTGGATGAAAATCACGTCGCCCATTTGGATGACAAGGGTTATGGAGCATTTTTCTGACAAAGGCATGGATCATTGTGATGACAAGTGTCTCGGAGCATTGTGATGAAAAGTTCATGGAACATTGTGGTTACAAAGGTAACAGAGCCTTTTGATGGCGCGAGCATTGACCATTGTGATGACAAACGTTATGAAGAATTGTGATGACAGGAGTCACGGAGCATTGTGATGACAGTGGTCATGGAGCACTGTGATGACAAGGGCATGGAGCATTGTGCTAAGAAAGGCATAGTGCATTGTGATGACAAGTGTCAAAGAGCATTGTGATGAAATGTTCATGGAGCATTGTGCTTAAAAAAGTCACAGAGACTGTTGATGATGAGGGCCTAGACCACTGTGATGACAAAAGTCATGGAGCATTGTGATGACTGGAGTCACGGAGCACTGTGATGACAGGGGTCATGGAGGATTGTGATAACAAGGGCATGGAGCATTGTGATGGCAAGGGCATGGAACATTGTGATAACAACGGCATGGAGCATTGTGATGACAAGGGCATGGAGCACTGGTCTAATAATTTTCATGGAGTATTGTGATGACATTTGGAATGGTGCATTGTGATGACAAGGGCATGTAGCCCTGTGATGACCAGGTCTTGCAGTATTGTGAAGAGAGGTGTGAGGGAGCACTGTGATGACATATGTAATGGCCCATTGTGATAACAACGGCCTGGAGCATTGTGATGCCAAGTTTCATGGAGGATTCTGATGACAAATTTAATGGAGCTTTGTGATGACAAGGGTCAGGGAGCATTGTGCTGTCAAGTGCATGGAGAATTGTGATGACAAGGGTCATGGAGCATTCTGATGACAAGCTTGTGGAGTATTTTGATGACAATGGCATGGAGCATTGTGAAGAAAATGGCATGGGGCTTTGTGATGAAAAAGGCATGGAGCCTTTTCGTGACAGGGTTCAAGGAGCATTCTGACGACAAGTGCCAGGGAGCACTGTGATGACAAGTGTATTGAGAATTGTGATGACAAAGGTCATGGAGCATTGTGATGAAAAGGGCATGGAGTATTGTGATGGCAGGCATCATGGAGCGTTGTGATGACAAGTGTTATGGAACATTCTGATTCCAAGTGTTTGGAGCATTGTGATGACAGGGGTCATGGATCATTTTGATTTCAAAGTGCATGGAGCATTGTGATGACAAGGGCATGAAACAATGTGATCCCAAGGTTCATGGAGGTTTGTGATGACAATGGTAATGGAGTATTGTGATGACAAGCGCATAGAGAATTGTAATGACAATGTCATGTAGCATTTTGCTGACAAAGGCATGGAGCATTGTGATGCCAAGTGTCATGGAGCATTGGGCTGAATATGTTCATGGAGTACTGTGATGACAGTGGTCATGGAGCATTGTGATGAGTAGGGAATGGAGCATTGTAATGACAAGAGTCCCGGATCATTGTGTTGTCAGGTGTCATGGAGTGTTGTGATGACAGTGGTTATGGAGCATTTTGATGATATTTTTCATGGAGCATTGCGATGAGAATTTCATGGAGCATTGGGCTGAAAATATTCATGGAGTATTGTGATGACAGGGGTGATGGAGCATTGTGATGACAAGGGAATGCAGCATGGTGATGACAAGGTCCTGGAGCATTGTGATGAAAAAGCATGGAGACTTGTGATGACGAGTCTCATGGAGCAGTCTGATGAAAAGGGGCATGGAGCATTGTGATTACAGGGGTCTTCTAGCATTGTGATGACAAGGGCCTGGAGCATTGTGAGGAGAAGGCCATGGAGCATTCTGATGACATGTGTCATTGAGCTTTGAAATGACAAGGGCATGGAGCACTGTGATTATAGGTGTCTTGGAACATTGTGATGAAAAGGCATGGATCATTGTGATGAAAAGGCACGGAGCCTTGTCATGACAGGGTTCAAGGAGCATACTGACGACAAGAGTCAGTGAGCATTGTGATGACAAGTGTATTGAGTATTGTGATGACAAAGGTCATGGAGCATTGTGATGAGAAGACCATGGATAATTGTGATGATGAGCGTCATAGGGTGTTGTGATGTTAAGTGTTATGGAACATTGTGATCACAAGGATTTGGAGCATTATGATGACAGTGGTCATGGATAATTTTGATTTCATTGTGATGACAATAGCCTGAAGCATTTTGATGATGGGCATGGAGCATTCTGATGAGAGGCTTCATGGAGCATTGAGATGAAAAGTAGTATGGAGCATTGTGAATACAGGGGTCTTAGAGCATTGTCATGACAAGGGCATGGAGGATTGTGATGAGAAGGCCATGGAACACTGTGATGGCATGCGTCATGGGGCTTTGTGATGACAAGGGCATGGAGCATTGTGATTACAGGGGTCTTGGAGCATTGTGATGACAAGGGTCATGGAGCCTTGTGATGACAGGGCCGTGGAACATTGTGTGGGCAGGTGTCATGGAGCATTGTTATGACAGAGGTAATGGAGCATTGTGATGAGAAGGGCATTGAGCATTGGTCTGAAAGGTTTCATGGATTTTTGTGATGAGTTTGGGCATATAGCACTGTGATGATTAGGGCACGGAACACTGTGATACATGGGTCATGGAGGATTGTAATGAGAAGGGCATGGAGCATTGTGATGAGAAGGGCATCGAGCATTGTGATGACAAGTGTCATGGAGCTTTGAGATGACAAGGGCATGGAGCAATGTGATGAGAGTGTTCATGGAGCATTGTGATGACAATGACATGGAGCATTGTGATGCCAAGCGTCATGGAGCTTTGTGATGACAAAGTCATTGAGCATTTTGATGACAAGGGTGTGGTGCATTGTGATGAGAAGGGCAGCGAGCATTTTGATGAGAGGGTCATGCAGCAATTTGATGAAAAGTGTAATGGAACATTTTGATGACTGGGGTTATAGAACATTGTGATGCCAGGGATCATGGAGCTTTGGGATGAAAGGGGTCATGGAGCATTTTGATGACAGTGGTTATGGAACATTGTGATGTCATGTGTCATGGAACATTGTGATGATAAGTGGATGTAGCATTGTGATGACAGGGGTCATGGAACATTGTGATAACAGGGGTGAGTGAGGATTGTGATGACTAGTGATGGAACATTGTGATATCTCATGTGAGAGAGCATTTGGATGAGAAGTGCATGGAGCATTGTGATTACAAGGTTTATGGAGCATAGCGATGACAAGGTTGTGGATCATTGTGATGAAAAGCGCATGGCACTTTGTGATGACAACGGTCATGGAGCATTGTCCTGACAAAGGCATGGAGCATTCTGATGACAAGGGTCCGGTGAATTGTGATGAAAGTTTCATGGAGCATTGTGTTTACAAAGGTCACAGGGCCTTGTGATGACTCACACATGGACCGTTGTGATGACAATCGTTATGAATCATTGTGATGACTGGAGTCACGGAGCATTGTGATGACAGGGGTCATGGAGCATTGTGATAACAAGGGTATGGAGCACTGTGATGACAGGGGCATGGAGCATTGGTCTGACAAGTTTCATAGATTATTCTGATGACATTGGATATGGTGCATTGTGATGACAAGGGCATGGAGCATTTTGATGAGAAGGCCATGGAACATTCTGATGACATGTGTCATGGAGCTTTGTGATGACAAGGGCATGGAGCATTTTGATTACAGGGGTCTTGGAGCCTTGTGATGACAAGCGTCATGGAGCCTTGTGATGACAAGGCCGTGGAACATTGTGATGGCAGGGGTCATGGAGCATTGTTATGACAGGGGTCATGGAGCATTGTGATGACAAGGGCATGGAGCATTGTGATGACCGGGTCATTGAACATTGGTCTGACAAGTTTCCTAGATTATTGTGATGACAGTGGACATGGTTCATTGTGATGACAAGGGCATGGAGTATTGTGAAGACAGGTGTCAGGGAGCATTGTGAAGACATATGTCATGGTCCATTGCGATGACAATGGCATGGAGCATTGTGATGCCAAATGTAATGGAGGATTGTGATGACAAATATAATGGAGCATTGTGATGACTAGGGCTTGGAGCATTATGTTGACAAGGGCCATTGAGAATTTTCATGACAATGTCGTGAAGCATTGTGATGATAATGTCCTGGAGCACTGTGATGAGAAAATCATGGAGCCTTGTGATGACAAATCTCATGGAGCATACTGATGAAAAGGGGCATGGAGCATTCTGATTACAGGTGTTTTGGAACATTATGATAACTATGGCATGAAGCATTGTGATGACAAGGGCATGGAACATTGGTCTAATAATTTTCATGGATTATTGGGATGACAGTTGGAATGGTGCATTGTGATGACAAGGGCATGGAGCATTGTGATGACCAGGTTATGCATTATTGTGAAGAGAGGTGTCATTGAGCATTGTGATGACATATGTAATGGCTCATTGTGATGACAATGTCATGGAGCATTGTGATGCCAAGTGTCATGGAGGATTCTGATGACAAAGGTAATGGAGCTTTGTGATGAAAATGGCTTGAAGCATTGTGATGACAAGGGTCAGGAAGTATTGTTCTGACAAGTGCATGGAGAATTGTGATGACAATGGTCATGGAGCATTCTGATGACAAGCCTGTGCAGTATTTTGATGACAATGGCATGGAGCATTTTGATGAAAATGGCATGGGGTTTTGTGATGAAAAATGCATGGAGCCTTTTTGTGACAGGTTTCAAGGAGCATTATGACGACAAGCGTCAGGGAACGTTGTGATGACAAATGTATTGAGAATTGTGATGACAAAGGTCATGAAGCACTGTGAAGAAAAGGACATGTATTATTGTGATGACAGGCATCATGGAGCGTTGTGATGACAACTGTTATGGAACATTGTGATCACAAGTGTTTGTAGCCTTGTGATGACAGAGGTCATGGATCATTTTGATTTCAAGGAGCATGGAGCTTCGTGATGACAAGGGCATGAAGCAATGTGATCCTAGGTTCATGGAGGATTGTGATGACAATGGTAATGGAGTACTATGATGACAAGCGCATAGAACATTGTAATGACAAAGTCATGTAGCATTTTGCTGACAAAGTCATGGAGCATTGTGATGACAGGTGTCATGGAGCATTGTGATGACAAGCGTCACGGAGCATTGTGAATACAGGGGTCATGGAGCATTGGGATGACAAGGGCATGGATGACTGTGATGAAAATTGTCATGGAGCATTGGGCTGAAAATGTTCATGGAGCATTGTGATGACTAGGGAATGGAGCACTGTGATGACAAGAGTCCCGGATCATTGTGTTGTCAGGTGTCATGGAGTGTTGTGATGACAGTGATCATGGAGCATTTTGATGATATTTGACATGGAGCACTGTGATGAGAATTTCATGGAGCATTGGGCTGAAAATGTTCATGGAGTATTGTGATGACAGGGGTCATGGAGCATTGTGAGGACAAGGGAATGGAACATGGTGATGACAAGGTCCTGGAGCACTGTGATGATAAGAGCATGGAGATTTGTGATGACAAGTCTCATGGAGCATTCTAATGAAAAGGGGCATGGAGCATTGCGATTACAGGTGTCTTGGAGCATTCTGATTACATGTGTCATGGAGTTTTGTGATGACAAGGGCATGGAGCACTGTGATTACAGGGGTCTTGGAGCATTGTGATGAAAAGGGCATGGATCATTGTGATGAAAAGGCATGGATCCTTTTCATGACAGGCTTCAAGGAGCATACTGACGACATGTGTCAGGGAGCATTGTGATGACAAGTGTACTGAGAATTGTGATGACAAAGGTCATGGAGCATTGTGATGAGAAGACCATGGGTAATTGTGATGATGAGCATCATAGGGTGTTGTGATGATAAGTGTTATGGAACTTTGTAATCACAAGGGTTTGGAGCATTATGATGACAGTGGTCTTGGATAATTTTGATTTCATTGTGATGACAATAGCCTGAAGCATTATGATGATGGGAATGGTGCATTTTGATGACAGGCTTCATGGAGCATTGAGATGAAAAGGAGCATGGAGCATTGTGATTACAGGTGTCTTGGAGCACTGTCATGACAAGGGCATGTAGCATTTTGATGAGAAGGCCATGGAACATTCTGATGGCATGCGTCATGGAGCTTTGCGATGACAAGGTCATGGAGCATTATGATTACAGCGGTTTGGAGCATTGTGATGACAAGGATCATGGAGCTTTGTGATGACAAGGCCATGGAATATTGTGATGGCAGGTGTCATGGAGCATTGTTATGACAGAGGTAATGGATCATTGTGATGAGAAGGACATTGAGCATTGGTTTGAAATATTTCATGGATTACTGTGATGAGAAGGGCATTGAGCATTGTGATGACAAGTGTCATGGAGCTTTGTGATGACAAGGGCATGGAGCATTGTGATGACAAGCGTCATGGAGCATTCTGATGACAAACTTGTGGAGTATTTTGAGGACAATGGCATGGAGCATTGTGATGAAAACCGCATGGGGCATTTTGATGAAAAAGGCATGGAGCCCTTTCGTGACAGGGTTCAAGGAGCATTCTGGCGACAAGTGTCAGGGAGCATTGTGATGACAAGTGTATTGAGAATTGTGATGACAAAGGTCATGGAGCATTGTGATCAAAATGCATGGAGTATTGTGATGATAGGCATCATGGAGCGTTGGGTTGACAAGTGTTATGGAACATTGTGATCAAAAGGGTTTGGAGCATTGTGATGAAAGAGGTCATGGATCATTTTGATTTCAAGGAGCATGGAGCATTGTGATGAAAACTGCATGAAGCAATCTGATCCCAAGGTTCATGGAGGATTGCGAGGACAATGGTAATGGAGAATTGTCATGACAAGCGCATAGAGCATTCTAATGACAAGGTCATGTAGCATTTTGCTGACATAGGCATGGAGGATTGTGATGACAGGTGTCATGGAGCACTGTGATGACAGGCGTCACGGAGCATTGTGAATACAGGGGTCATGGAGCATTGGGATGACAAGGGCATGGATCATTGTGATGACAAGGGTCATGGAGCATTGGCCTGAAAATATTCATGGAGTATTGTGATGTCAGGGGCATGGAGCATTGTGATTACAAGGGTCTTGTTGCATTGTGATGACAAGTGTCATGGAGTCTTGTGATGACAAGGCTGTGGAACATTGTGATTGCATGGGTCATGGAGCACTGTTATGACGGGGTAATGGAGCATTGTGATGAGAAGGGCATGGAGCATTGTGATTACAAAGTTTATGGAGCATTGCCATGACAAATTTGTGGACCGTTGTGATGAAACGCACGTGGCACATTGTGATGGCAAGCGTCATGGAAAATTTTTCTGAGAAAGGCATGGAGCATTGTGATTACAAGGGTCACGGAGCATTGTGATGAAAATTTCATGGAGCATTGTGGTTACAAAGGTCACAGAGCCTTGTGATGACGCGGGCATGGACCATTGTGATGACAAATGTTATGAAGCATTGTGATTACTGGAGTCACGGAGCATTGTGATGACAGGGTTCACGGAGCGTTGTGATGACAAGGGCATGGAGCATTTTGATGACAGGGGCATGGATCATTGGTCTGACAAGATTCATAGATTATTGTGATGACAGTGGACATGGTGCATTGTGATGACAAGGGCATGGAGCATTGTGATGAGAAGGTCATGGATTATTTTGAAGATATGTGTCAGGGAGCATTGTGATGACATATGTCATTGTCCATTGCGATGACAATGGCATGGAGCATTGTGATGCCAAATGAAATGGAGGATTGTGATGACAAATATAATGGAGCATTGTGATGACTAGGGCTTGGAGCATTATGATGACAAGGGCCATTGAGAATTTTCATGAAAAGGTCGTGAAGCATTGTGATGACAATGTCCTGGAGCATTGTGATGAGAAAACCATGGAGCCTTGTGATGACAAATCTCATGGAGCATACTGTTGAAAAGGGGCATGGACCATTGTGTTTACAGGGGTCTTGGAACATTGTGATGAAAAGGGCATGGATCATTGTGATGAAAATGGCATGGAACCTTGTCATGACAGGGTTCAAGGAGAGTACAGACAACAAGTGTCAGGGAGCATTTGATGACAAGTGTATTGAGCATTGTGATGACAAAGTCATGGAGCATTGTGATGAGAATACCATGGATTATTGTGATGATGAGCGTCATGGGTCATTGTGATGACAAGTGTTATGGAATATTGTGATCACAAGGGTTTGGAGCATTGTGATCACAGAGGTCATGGAGCATTTTCATTTCATTGTGATGACAATAGCATGAAGCATTATGATGATGGGCATGGTGCATTGTGATGACAGGGTTCATGGATCATTGAGAAGAAAAATAGCATGGAACATTGTGTTGACAGGGGTCTTGGAGCATTGTGATGAGAAGGGTCATGGAACCCTGTGATGACAAGGCCATGGAACATCGTTATGGCAGGGATCATGGAGCATTGTTATGACAGGGGTAATGGAGCATTGTGATGGCAAGGACATGGAACATTGTGATGAGAAGGCCATGGAGCATTCTGATGACATGTGCCATGGAGCATTATGATGACGATGGACAGGGAGCATTGTGATGAAAAGTTCATGGAGCACTGTGGTTACAAAAGTCAAAGAGCCTTGTGATGACGCGGTCATGCAACACTGTGATGACTAACGTTATGAAGCTTTGTGATGACTGATGTCACGGAGCATTGTGATGACAGGGGTCATGGAGCATTGTGATGACTAGGGAATGGAGCATTGTGATGATAAGAGTCCCGGATCATTGTGTTGTCAGGTGTCATGGAGTATTGTGATGACAGTTGTCATGGTGCATTGTGATGATATTGGTCATGGAGCATTGTGATGAGAAGGTCATGAATCATTGGGCTGATAATATTCATGGAGTATTGTGATGACAGGTGTCATGGAGCATTGTGATGACAAGGGAATGGAGCATTGTGATGAGAAGACCATGGAGACTTGTGATGACATATCTCATGGAGCATTCTGATGAAAATTGGTATGGGACTCTGTGATTACAGTGGTCTGGGAGCATTGTGATGACAAGGGCATGGAGCATTGTCATGAGACGGCCATGCAGCATTCTGATGACATGCGTCATGGAGCTTTGTGATGACAAGGTCATGGAGTATTTTGATGACAGGGACATGGACCATTGGTCTGGCAAGTTTCATAGATTATTGTGATGACAGTGGACATGGTGCATTTTGATGGCCAGGGCATGGAGTACTGTGATGAGAAGGGCATGGAGCATTCTGATGACATGTGTCATGGAGCTTTGTCATGAAAAGTGCATGAATCAATGTGATGAGAGCGTTCATGGAGCACTGGGATGACAATGACATGGAACATTGTGATGCCAAGTGTCATGGATCTTTGTGATGACAAAGGTCATGGAGCATTTTGGTGACAAGGGCATGGAGCATTCTGATTACAGGGGTCTTGGAGCATTGTGATGAAAAGGGCATGGATCATTGTGATGAAAAATGCATGGAGCCTTGTCATGAGAGGGTTCAAGGAGCATACAGACAACAATTGTCAGGGAGCATATTTATGACAAGTGTATTGAGCATTGTGATGACAAAGGTCATTGAGCATTGTGATGAGAAGACTATGGATAATGCGATGACGAGCGTCATGGGGCACTGTGATGACAAATGTTATGGAATATTGTGATCACAAGGGTTTGGAGCATTGTGATGACAGGGTCTTGGAGCAATTTGATGAAAAGGGTAAAGGAACATTTTGATGACAGGGGTTATGGAACATTGTGATGTCACGGGTCATGGAGCACTTTGATGAAAAGGGTCATGTAGCATTTTCATGATAGGGGTATAGAACATTGGGATGTCAGGGTTCATCGAACGTTGTGATGATAATGCCTGTAGCATTGTGGTGACAGGAGTCAAGGAGCAATTTGATGACAAGGGTCATGGAAAATTTTTCTGACAAAGGCATGGAGCATTGGGCGCAAAATGTTCATGGAGAATTGTGATGACTGGGGTCACGGAGCATTGTGATGAGTAGGGTATAGAACATTGTGATGACAAGAGTCCCGGATCATTGTGTTGTCAGGTGTCATTGAGTGTTGTGATGACAGTGGTAATGGAGCATTTTGATGACAAGGGAATGGAGCATGGTGATGACAAGGTCCTGGAGCATTGTGATGTGAAGACCATGGAGACTTGTGATGACAAGTCTCATGGAGTATTCTGATGAAAAGGGGCATGGAGCATTGTGATTACAGTGGTCTTGGAGCATTATGATTGCAAGGGCATGGAGCATTATGAGGAGAAGTCCATGGAGCATTCTGATGACATGCGTCATGGAGCTTTGTGATGACAAGGGCATGGAGCATTGTGAGGAGAAGACCATGGAACATTCTAATGACATGAATCATGGAGCTTTGTGATGACAAGGGCATTGAGCATTGTGATTACAGGGGTCTTGGAGCATTGTGATGACAAGGGTCATGGAGCCTTGTGATGACAAGGCCGTGGAACATTGTGATGGCAGGGGACATTGAGCATTGTTATGACAGAGGTTATGGAACATTGTGATGAGAAGGGGATTGAGCATTGGTCTGAAATATTTCATGGATTATTGTGATGAGTGTGGGCATGGAGCATTGTGATGATAAGGGCACGGTACACTGTGATACATGAGTCATGGAGGATTGTAATGACAAGGGCATGGGGCAATGTGATGAGAGGGTTCATGGAGCATTGTGATGACAATGACATGGAGCAATGTGATGCCAAGTGTCATGGAGACTTGTGATGACAATGACATGGAGCAATGAGATATCAAGGGTCATGGAGCTTTGTGATGACAATGACATGGAGCATTGTGATGCCAAGGGTCATGGATCTTTGTGATGACAAAGGTTAAGGAGCATTTTGATGACAAGTGTGTGGTGCATTGTGATGAGAAGGGCAGGGAGCATTTTGATGACAGGGTCATGCAGCAATTTGATGAAAAGTGTAATGGAACACTTAGATGACAGGTTTTATAGAACATTGTGATGCCAGGGGTCATGGAACTTAGGGATGAAAAGGGTCATGGAGCATTTTTATGACAGGGGTTATGGAACATTGTGATGTCAGGGGTCATAGAATATTGTGCTGATAAGCGGATGTAGTATTGTGATGACAGGGGTCATGAAACATTGTGATAACAGGGGTGAGAGAGGATTGTGATGACTAGTGATGGAACATTGTGATATCCCTGGTGAGAGAGCATTTTGATGAGAAGTGCATGGAGCATTGTGATTACAAGGTTTATGGAGCATAGCGATGACAAGGTTGTGGATCATTGTGATGAAAAGCACATGGCACATTGTGATGACAAGGGTCATGGAGCATTGTTCTGACAAAGGCATGGAGCATTGTGATGACAAGGGTCACGGAGCATTGTGATGAAAAGTTCATGTAGCATTGTGATTACAAAGGTCACAGAGCCTTGTGATGACACGGGCATGGACCGTTGTGTTGACAAACGTTATGAACCATTGTGATGACTGGAGTCATGGAGAATTGTGATGACAGGGGTCATGGAGCATTGTGATGACAAGAGCATGGAGCATTGTGATGACAGGGGCATGGAGAATTGGTCTGAAATGTTTCGTAGATTATTGTGCTGACATTGGGCATGGAGCATTGTGATGACAGGGGCATGGAGCATTGTGATGACCAGGTCATGCACTATTGTGAAGACAGGTTTCAGGGAGCATTGTGATGATATATGTAATGGCCCATTGTGATGACAATGGAATGGAACATAGTGATGTCAAGTGTCATGGAGGATTCTGATGACAAATTTAATGGAGCACTGTGATGACAAGGGCTTGGAGCATTGTGAATACAGGGGTCATGGAGCATTGTGATGACTAGGGAATGGAGCATTGTGATGACAAGAGTCCTGGATCATTGTGTTGTCAGGTGTCATGGAGTGCTGTGATGACAGTGGTCATGGAGCATTGTGATGATATTGGCCATGGAGCATTGTGATGAGTAGGTCGTGGAGCATTGGGCTGAAAATGTTCATGGATTATTGTGATGACTGGTGTCATGGAGCATTGTGATGACAAGGGAATGCAGCATGGTGATGACAAAGAAATGGAGCATTGTGATGACAAGGGTCACGGAGCATTGTGATGAAAAGTTCATGGAGAATTGTGGTTACAAATGTCACAGAGCCTTGTGATGACGCGGGCATGGACCGTTGTAATGACAAACGTTATGAAGCATTATGATGACTGGAGTCACGGACCACTGTGATTACAGGGATAATGGAGCATTGTGATGACAAGGGCATGGAGCATTGTGATGACAGGGGCATGGAGCATTGGTCTGACATGTTTCATAGATTATTGTGATGACAGTGGACATGGTGCATTGTGATGACAAGTGCATGGAGCATTGTGAGGACAAGGGCATGGAGTATTGTTAAGAAAGTTGTCAGGGAGCATTGTGATGACATATGTCATGGTCCATTGCGATGACAATGGCATAGAGCATTGTGATGCCAAATGTAATGGAGGATTGTAATGACAAATATAATGGAGCATTGTGATGACTACGGCTTGGAGCATTATGATGACAAGGGCCAATGAGAATTTTCATGACAATGTCGTGAAGCATTGTGATGACAATGTCGTGGAGCATTGTGATGAGAAAACAATGGAGCCTTGTGATGACAAGTCTCATGGAGCATACTGATGAAAAGGGGCTTGGAGCATTCTGATTACAGGGGTCTTGGAACATTGTGATAACAAGGGCATGGAGCATTGTGAGGACAAGGTCATGGAGCATTTGTCTAATAAGTTTCATGGATTATTGTGATGACAGTTGGAATGGCGCATTTTGATGACAAGGGCATGGAGCACTGTGATGACCAGGTCATGCAGTATTGTGAAAAGAGGTGTTACGGAGCATTGTGATGACATATGTATTGGCCCATTCTGATGACAATGGCATGGAGCACTGTGATGACAAGTGTCATGGAGGATTCTGATGAAAAAGGTAATGGAGCATTGTGATCACAATGGCTTGGAGCATAGTGATGACAAAGGTCAGGATGCATTGTGCTGACAAGTGCATGGAGAATTGTGATGACAAGGGTCATGGAGCATTGGGCTGAAAATGTTCATGGAGTATTGTGATGACAGGGGTCATGGAGCATTGTGATGACTAGGGAAAGGAGCATTGTTATGACAAGAGTCCCGGATCATTGTGTTGTCAGGTGTCATTGAGTGTTGTGATGACAGTGATCATGGAGCATTGTGATGATATTGGTCTTGGAGCATTGTGATGAGAAGGTCATGGGGCATTGGGCTGAAAATGTTCATGGAATATTGTGATGACAGGCTTCATGGAGCATTGTCATGACAAGGGAATGGAGCATGGTGATGACAAGGTCCTGGAGCATTGTGATGAGATGACCATGGAGACTTGTGATGACAAGTCTCTTGGAGCATTCTGATGAAAAGAGGCATGGAGCATTGTGATTATAGGGATCTTGGAGCATTGTGATGACAAGGGCATGTAGCATTGTGAGGAGAAGGCCATGGAACATTCTGAATACATGCGTCATGGAGCTTTGTGATTACAAGGGCATGGAGCTCCGTGATTACATGGGTCTGGGAGCATTGTGATGACAAGGGTCATGGAACCTTGTGATGACAAGGCCGTGGAACATTGTGATGGCAGGGGTCATGGAGCATTGTTATGACAGATGTAACGGAGCATTGTGATGAGAAGGGCATTGAGCATTGGTCTGAAATATTTCATGGATTATTGCTCTGAGAGTGGGCATGGAGCATTGTGATGACAAATGCACGGTACACTGTGATACATGGGTCATGGAGGATTTTAATGACAAGGGCATGGAGCATTGTGATGAGACGGGCATCGAGCATTGTGGTGACAAGTGTCATGGAGCTTTGTGATGACAAGGGCATGGAGCAATGTGATGAGAGGGTTTATGGAGCATTGTGATGACAATGACATGGATCATTGTGATGCCAAGGGTCATGGAGCTTTGTGATGACCAAAGTCATGGAGCATTTTGATGACAAGGGTGCAGTGCATTGTGATGAGAAGGGCAGGGAGCATTTTGATGACCGGGTCATGCAGCAATTTGATGAAAGTTGTAATGGAACATTTTGATGACAGGGGTTATGGAACATTGTGATATCAGGGGTCATGGAACATTGTTCTGATAAGCAAATGTAGCATTGTGATGACAGGGGTCATGGAACATTGTGATAACAGGGGTGAGGGAGGATTGTGATGACTAGTGATGGAACATTGTGATATCTCATGTGAGAGAGCATTTGGATGAGAAGTGCATGGAGCATTGTGATTACAAGGTTTATGGAGCATAGCGATGACAAGGTTGTGGATCATTGTGATGAAAAGCGCATGGTGCATTGTGATGACAAGGGTCATGGAGCATTGTTCTGACAAAGGCATGGAGCATTGTGATGACAAGTGTCCGGAGCATTGTGATGAAAAGTTCATGGAGCATTGTGGTTACAAAGGTCACAGAGCCTTGTGATGACGCGGGCATGGAACATTGTGATGACAAATGTTATGAAGCATTGTGATGACTGGAGTCACGGAGCATTGTGATGACAGGGGTCATGGAGCATTGAGATGACAAGGGCATGGAGCATTGTGACGAGAAGACCATGGAACCTTCTGATGATATGTGTCATGGAGCTTTGTGATGACAAGGGTATGGAGCTTTGTGATTACAGGGGTCTTGGAGCATTGTGATGACAAGGGTCATGGAGCCTTGTGATGACAAGGCCGTGGAACATTGTGATGGCAGTGGTCATGGAGCATTGTTATGACAGATGTAATGGAGCATTGTTATGAGAAGGGCATTGAGCATTGGTCTAAAATGTTTCATGGATTATTGTGATGAGATTGGATATGGAGCATTGTGATGAGAAGGGCACGGAACACTGTGATACTTGGGTCATGGACGATTGTAATGTCAAGGGCATGGAGCATTGTGATGAGAAGGGCATCGAGCATTGTGATGACAAGTGTCATAGAGCTTTGTGATGACAAGGGCATGGAGCAATGTGATGAGAGGGTTCATGGAGCATCGTGATGACAATGACATGGAGCATTGTGATGCCAACGGTCATGGAGTTTGTGATGACATAGGTCATGGAGCATTTTGATGACAAGTGTGTGGTGCATTGTGATGAGAATTGCAGGGAGCATTTTGATGACAGGGTCATGCAGCAATTTGATGAAAAGTGTAATGGAATATTTTGATGACAGTGGTTATAGAACATTGTGATGCCAGGGTTCATGGAGCTTTGGGATGAAAAGGGTCATGGAGCACTTTGATGACAGGGGCTATGGAACATTGTGATGTCAGGGGTCATGGAACATTGTGCTGATAAGGGGATATAGCATTGTGATGATAGGGCTCATGGAACATTGTGATAACTGGGGTGAGGGAGGATTGTGATGACTAGTCATGGAACATTGAGATATCTCATGAGAGAGAGCATATGGATGAGAAGTGCATGGAGCATTCTGTTTACAAGATTTATGGAGCATAGCAATGACAAGGTTGTGGATCATTGTGATGAAAAGTGCATGGCACATTGTGATGACAAAAGTCATGGAGCATTGTACTGACACAGGCATGGAGCATTGTGATGACAAGGATCACGGAGCATTGTGATGAAAAGTTCATGGAGCATTGTGGTTACAAAGGTCACAGAGCCTTGTGATGATGCGGGCATGGACCGTTGTGATGTCAAACGTTATGAAGCATTGTGATGACTGGAGTCATGGAACATTGTGATGACAGGGGTCATGGAGCATTGTGATGACAAGGGCATGGAGCATTGTGATGACAGGGGCATGGAGCATTGTTCTGACAAGTTTAATTGATTATTGTGATGACAGTGGACATCGTGCATTGTGATGACAAGGGTATGGAGCATTGTGAAGACAAGGGAATGGAGTATTGTGAAGACAGGTGTCAGGGAGCATTTTGATGACATATGCCATGGTCCATTGCGATGACAATGGCATGGAGCATTGTGATGTCAAATGTAATGGAGGATGTGATGACAAATATAATGGAGCATTGTCATTACTTGGGCTTGGAGCATTATGATGAAAAGGGCCATTGAGAATTTTCATGACAATGTCATGAAGCATTGTGATGACAAGGTCCTTGAGCATTGTGATGAGAAACCATGGAGCCTTGTGATGACAAGTCTCATGGAGCATACTGATGAAAAGGGGCACGGAGCATTCTGATTACAGGGGTGTTGGAACATTGTGATAACAAGGGTATGGAGCATTGTGATGACAAGGGCATGAATCATTGGTCTAATAAGTTTCATGGATTATTGTGATGACAGTAGGAATGGAACATTGTGATGACAAGGGCATGGAGCATTGTGATGACCAGGTCATGCAATATTGTGAAGAGAGGTATCAGGGAGCAATGTGAAGACATTTGTAAGGGCCCATTGTGATGACAATGGCATGGAGCATTGTGATGCCAAGTGTCATGAAGGATTCTGATGACAAAGGTAATGGAGCATTGTGATGACAATGGCTTGCAGCATTGTGATGACCAGGTCATGCAGTATTGTGAAGAGAGTTATCAGGGAGCATTGTGATGACATATGTAATGGACCATTGTGATGACAATGGCATGGAGCATTGTGATGCAAAGTGTCATGGAGAATTCTGATGACAAAGGTAATGGAGCATTGTGATGACAATGGCTTGGAGCATTGTGATGACAAGGGTCAGGGAGCATTGTGCTGACAAGTGCATGGAGAATTGTGATGACAAGTGTCATGGAGCATTCTGATGACAAGCTTGTGGAGTATTTTGATGACAATGACATGGAGCATTGTGAAGAAAACCGTATGGGGCATTGTGATGAAAAAGGCATGGAGCCTTGTCATGACAGGGTTCAAGGAGCATTCTGATGACCAGTGTCAGGGAGCATTGTGATGACAAGTGTATCGAGCATTGTGATGACAAAGGTCATGGAGCATTGTGATGAAAATAGCATGGAGTATTGTGATGACAGGCATCATGGAGCGTTGTGATGACAAGTGTTATGGAACATTGTGATCACAAGTGTTTGGAGCATTGTGATGAGAGAGGTCATGGATCATTTTGATTTCAAGGAGCATGGAGCATTGTGATGAAAACTGCATGAAGCAATCTGATCCCAAGGTTCATGGAGGATTGCGAGGACAATGGTAATGGAGTATAGAGATGACAAGCGCATAGAGCATTATAATGACAAGGTCATGTAGCATTTTGCTGACAAAGGCATGGAGCATTGTGATGACAGGTGTCATGGAGCACTGGGCTGAAAATGTTCATGGAGTGTTGTGATGACAGGGGTCATGGAGCATTGTGATGACTAGGGAATGGAGCATTGTGATGACAAGAGTCCCGGATCATTGTGTTGTCAGGTGTCATGGAGTGTTGTGATGACAGTGGTCATGGAGCATTGTGATGATATTGGCCATGGAGCATTGTGAGGAGTAGGTAGTGGAGCATTTGGTTGAAAATATTCATAGATTATTGTGATGACAGGGGTCATGGAGCATTGTGATGACAACGGAATGGAGCACGGTAATGACAAGGTCCTGGAGCATTGTGATGAGAAGACCATGGAGACTTGTGATGACATGCGTCATGGAGTTTTTTGATGACAAGGCAAAGGAGCATTGTGATTACAGGGGTCTTTGAACATTGTGATGACAAGGGCATGGAGCATTGTGAGTCGAAGAACAAGGATCATTCTGATGGCATGCTTCATTGAGCTTTGTGATGACAAGTGTTACGGAATATTGTGATCACAAGGGTTTGGAGCATTGTTATGACAGACGTCATGCAGCATTTTGATTTCATTGTGATGACAATAACATGAAGCATTATGATGATGGGCATGGTGCATTGTGATGACAGGGTTCATGGAGCATTGAGATGAAAAGGGGCATGGAGCATTGTGATTACAAGTGTCATGGAGCATTGTGATGACAAGGGCATGGAACATTGTGATGAAAAGGCCATGAAACATTCTGATGACATGCGTCATGGAGCTTTCTGATGACAAGGTCATGAAGCATAGTGATTTCAGGGGTCTTAAGCATTGTGATGACAAGTGTCATGGAACCTTGTGATGACTAGGCCGAGGAACCTTTTGATGGCAAGGGTCATGGTGCATTGTTATGACAGGGGTAATGGAGCATTTTGATGAGAAGGGCATGGAACATTGGTCTGAAATATTTCATGGATTATTGTGATGAGAGTGGGCATGGAGCATTGTGATGACAAGGGCACGGAGCACTGTGATACATGGGTCATTCAGGATGGTAATGACAAGGGCATGGAGCATTATGATGAGATGGGCATCGAGCATTGTGATGACAAGTATCAGGGATCTTTGTGATGACAAGGGCATGGAGCAATGTGATAAGAGGGTTTATGGAGCATTGTGATGACAATGACATGGAGCATTGTGATGCCAAGGGTCATGGAGCTTTGTGATGACAAGTCATGGAGCATTTTGATGACAAGGGCATGGTGCATTGTGATGAGAAGGGCATGGAGCATTTTGATGACCGGTTCATGCAGCAATTTGATGAAAAGTGTAATGGAATATTTTGATGACAGGGGTTATAGAACATTGTGATGCCAGGGTTCATGGAGCTTTGGGATGAAAAGGGTCATGGAGCACTTTGATGACAGGGGTTATGGAACATTGTGATGTCAGGGGTCATGGAACATTGTGCTGATAAGGGGATATAGCATTGTGATGATAGGGCTCATGGAACATTGTGATAACTGGGGTGAGGGAGGATTGTGATGACTAGTCATGGAACATTGAGATATCTCATGAGAGAGAGCATATGGATGAGAAGTGCATGGAACATTGTGATTACAATGTTTATGGAGCTTAGCGATGACAAGGTTGTGGATCATTGTGATGAAAAGCGCATGGCACATTGTGATGACAAGGGTATGGAGCATTGTGATGACCAGGTCATGCAGTATTGTGAAGACACTTGTCAGGTAGCATTGTGATGATATATGTAATGGCCCATTGTGATGACAATGGCTTGGATCATTGTGATGATAAGGGTCAGGGAGCATCGTGCTGACAAGTGCATGGAGAATTGTGATGACAAGGGTCATGGAGCATTCTGATGACAATCTTCTGGAGTATTTTGATGACAATGGCATGGAGGATTGTGATGAAAACGCCATGGGGCATTGTGATGAAAAAGGCATGGAGCCTTTTCGTGACAGGGTTCAAGGAGCATTCTGACGACAAGTGTCAGGGAGCATTTTGATGACAAGTGTATTGAGAATTGTGATGTAAATGGTCATGGAGCATTGTGAGGAAAAGGGCATGGAGTATTGTGATGACAGGCATCATGGAGCGTTGTGATGAGAAGTGTTATGGAACACTGTGATCACAAGGGTTTGGAGCATTGTGATGACAGAGGTCATGGATCATTTGGATTTCAAGGAGCATGGAGCATTGTGATGACCAGGGCATAAAGCAATGGGATCCCAAGGTTCATGGAGGATTGTGATGACAATGGAAATGGAGTATTGTGCTGACAAGCGCATAGAGCATTGTAATGACAAAGTCATGTAGCATTTTGCTGACAAAGGCATGGAGCATTGTGATGACAGGTGTCATGGAGCACTGTGATGACAAGCGTCATGGAGCATTGTGAATACGGGGTCATGGAGCATTGGGATGACAATGGCATGGATCATTGTGATGAGAAGGGTTATGGAGCAGTGGGCTGAAAATATTCATGGAGTGTTGTGATGACAGGGGTCATAAAGCATTGTGATGACTACGGAATGGAGCATTGTGATGACAAGAATCCCAGATCATTGTGTTGTCAGGTGTCATATAGTGTTGTGATGACAGTGGTCATGGAGCATTGTGATGATATTGGCCATGGAGCATTGTGATGAGTAGGTCGTGGAGCCCTGGGCTGAAAATGTTCATGGATTATTGTGATGACAGGGGTCATGGAGCATTGTGATGACAAGGGAATGGAGCATGGTGATGACAAGGTCCTGGAGCATTGTGATGAGAAGACAATGGAGACTTGTGATGACAAGTCTCATGGAACATCCTGATGAAAAGGATCATGGAGCATTGTGATTACAGGGGTCTTGGAGCATTGTGATGACTAAGGCACGGAGCATTGTGATGAGAAGGACATGGAGCATTCTGATGACATGCGTCATGGGGCATTGTGATGACAAGTGTTATGGAATATTGTGGTCACAAGGGTTTGGAGCATTTGTATGACAGAGGTCATGGAGCATTTTGATTTCATTGTGATGACAATAGCATGAAGCATTATGATGATGGGCATGGTGCATTGTGATGACAGGGTTCATGGATCATTGAGATGAAAAGGGGCATACAGCATTGTGATTACACGGTTCTTGGAGCATTGTGATGAGAAGGGTCATGGAGCTTTGTGATGACAAGGCCATGGAACATCGTGATGGCAGGGGTCATGGAGCATTGTGATGACTGGGGTAATTGAGCATTGTGATGGCAAGGGCATGGAGCATTGTGATGAGAAGAACATGGAGCATTCTGATGACATATGTCATGGAGCTTTGTGAAGACAAGGGCAAGGAGCAATGTGATGAGAGCGTTCATGGAGCATTGTGATGACAATGACATGGAGCATTGTGATGCCAAGTGTCATGGATCTTTGTGATGACAAAGGTCAAGGAACATTTTGATGGCAAGGTCGTTGTGCATTGTGATGAGAATGGCTTGGAACATTCTGATGACAGCGACATGGAGCACTTTGATGAAAATTGTCATGGAACATTTGGATGACAGGTGTTATGGAACATTGTGATGTCAGGGGTCAACGAACATTGTGATGATAAGTGCATGTAGCATTGGGATGACAGGAGTCATGGAACATTGTGATGACAGGGGTGAGGGAGTATTGTGACAAACAGTGATGTAGCATTCTGATATCAGTGGTGAGAGAGCATTTTGATGAGAAGTGCATGGAGAATTGTGATGACAAATTTTAAGGAGCATTGTGATGACAAGATTGTCGAGCACTGTGATGACAAGCGCATGGTGCACTGTGATGACATGTCATGCAGCATTGTGCTGACAAGCGCATGGAGCATTTTGATGACAAGGTTCAAAGAGCATTGTGATGAAATGTTCATGGAGCATTGTGTTTAAAACGGTCAGAGACTGTTGATGACGACGGCATGGACCATTGTGATGACAAAGGTCATGAAGCATTGTGATGACGGGAGTCACGGAGCATTGTGATGACAGGGGTCATGGAGCATTGTGATAAAAAGGGCATGGAGTATTGTGATGACAAGGGCATGGAACATTGGTCTAATATGTTTCATGGATTACTGCAATGACATTTGGAATGGCCCATTGTGATGACAATGTCATGGAACATTGTGATGCCAAGTGTCATGGAGAATTCTGATGACAAATGTAATGGAGCATTGTGATGACAATGGCTTGGAGCATTGTGATGACAAGGGTCAGGGAGCATTGTGCTGACAAGTGCATGGAGAATTGTGATGAGAAGGGTCATGGAGCATTCTGATGACAAGCTTGTGGAGGATTTTGATGAAAATGGCCTGGAGCATTCTGATGAAAACGGCATGGTGCATTGTGATGAAAATGGCATGGAGCCTTTTCTTGACAGGGTTCAAGGAGCATTCTGATGACAAGTGTCAGGGAGCATTTTGATGACAAGTGTATTGAGAATTGTGATGACAAAGGTCATGGAGCATTGTGATGAAAAGGGCATGGATTATTGTGATGACAGGCATCATGGAGCGTTGTGATGACAAGTGTTATGGAACATTGTG
This sequence comes from Mesoplodon mirus, assembly GCF_964341445.2. Taxonomy (NCBI): domain Eukaryota; kingdom Metazoa; phylum Chordata; class Mammalia; order Artiodactyla; family Ziphiidae; genus Mesoplodon; species Mesoplodon mirus. Next base: position 124,811 of record NW_028295251.1, read on the forward strand.
ATCACAAGGTTTTGGAGCATTGTGATGACAGAGGTCATGGATCATTTTGATTTCAAGGAGCATGGAGCATTGTGATGAAAAGGGCATGAAGCAATGTCATCCCAAATTTCATGGAAGATTGTGATGACAATGGAAATGGAGTATTGTGATGACAAGCGCATAGAGTATTGTAATGACAAGGTCATGTAACATTTTGCTGACAAAGGCATGGAGCATTGTGATGACAGGTGTCATGGAGCACTGTGATGACAAGCGTCACGGAGCATTGTGAATACATGGGTCATGGAGCATTGGGATGACAAGGGCATGGATCATTGTGATGACAAGGGTCATGGAGCACTGGGCTGAAAATGTTCATGGAGTGTTGTGATGACAGGGGTCATGGAGCATTGTGATGACTAGGGAATGGAGCACTGTGATGACAAGTGTCCCGGATCATTGTGTTGTCAGGTGTCATGGAGTGTTTTGATGACAGTGGTCATGGAGCATTGTGGTGATATGGGCTATGGAGCATTGTGATGAGAATTTCGTGGAGCATTGGGCTGAAAATTTTCATGGATTATTGTGATGACAGTGGTCATGTTGCATTGTGATGACAAGGGAATGGAGCACTGTGATGACAAGGTCCTGGAGCACTGTGATGTGAAGACCATGGAACCTTGTGATGACAAGTCTCATGGAGCATTCTGATGAAAAAGCGCAGCTATCATTTTGATTACAGGGGTCTTAGAGCATTGTGATGACAAGGGCATGGAACATTATTATGAGAAGGCCATGGAGCATTCTGATGACATTCGTCATGGAGCTTTGTGATGACAAGTGCAAGGAGCATTGTGATCACAGGTGTCTTGGAACATTTTGATGAGAAGGGCATGGATCATTGTGATGAAAAAGGCATGGATCCTTGTCATGAAAGAGTGCACGGTGCATACTGAGGTCAATAATCAGAGAGCATTGTGTTGACAAGGGTAGTGAGCATTGTGTTGACAAAAGTCATGGTGCATTTTGATGAGAAGCCCATGGATAACTGTGGTGACCAGCGTCATGGGGCATTGTGATTACAAGTGTTATGGGACATTGTGATCACAAGAGTTTGCTGCATTGTGATGACAGATGTCATGGAGCTTTTTGATTTCATTGTGATGACAATAGCATGAAGCATTATAATGATGGGCATGGTGCATTTTGATGACAGCTTTCGTGGAGCATTGTGATGAAAAGTGGCATGGAGCATTTGTCTGACAAGTTTCTTGGATTATTGTGATAAGAATGGGCATGGCACATTGTGATGACAAGGTCATGGAGCACTGTGATGACAAGGTCATGGATTATTGTGAAGAAAGGTGTCAGGGAGCATTGTGATGAAATATGTCATGTTCCAGTTTGATGACAATATCATGGAGCATTGTGATGCCAATTGTAATGGAGGATTGTTGTGACAAAGTAAAGGAGCATTGTGATGACAAGGGCATGGAGCATTGTGATATCAAGGGCCATTGAGAATTTTAGTGTCCTGGTCGTGAAACATTTTGATGAAAAGCGCATGGAGCTTCCTATGACAGGGGTCATGGAGCATTGCGATGACAAGTGCATGAAGTATTGTGATGACAAGAGCATATAACACTGCTATGTGAAGTGCCATGGAGCATTGTAATGACAAGGACGTGGAGAATTGTGAGGACAAGGGACATTGAGATTTGAGATGACAAGGCATGGAGCATGGTGATGACAAAACCGTGGAGCATTGTGATGAGAAGTCCTTGGGTAATTGTGATGTCGAGCATCATGGAGCACTGTAATGACAATGGGCATGAAGCATTGTGATGACAGGTGTCAGGGAGCAATTTGATGACAGGGGTCATGGAGCAATGTGATGACAAAGGCATGGAGCATTGTGATGACAAGGGCATGGAGCATTGCAATGTCAAGAGAATGGAGAACTGTGATGACAATAGCATGTAACATTTTGATGAGAAGTGTCATGTAGCATTGTGATGACAAGGACGTGGAGAATTTTGATGACAAGGGACATGGAGCATTTTGATAACCAGGGCCTGGATCACTGTGATGACAGGGGTCATGGAGAATTATTATGACAAGTGTCATGGTGCATTCTGACATAAGATATCACTTATGAAGGGAATGTAAACATGGCTACATATGAACTGATTTAGGGAAGAGAACAGAGTCTCAGATTTAGAAAACACTCTAACGCTTGCTTAAGGGGAAAGACAGGTGGGGAGATGCACAAAACAAAAGTTTGATATTAGCACAGGTACCGTTCCATAATCCAAAAACAAAAGAGACAAGCCCTACTCCTTCCTCAGAGAACGGAACTCAACATCCCTATTCTCCGCAGAGAAATATATCTGACTAGTAAGAATTTTAAAACCTATGTATTGATATGTCTCCGTAAGGTAACTAAGTGTGTCTAGAACGACATAAACATGGCAGTTAGAATCATCTCAAACCCAATATAAAAATGAATTTCAAAACAAAACATAAAAACAGAACAATTGGGGCCTCCCTGGTGGCGCAGTGGTTGAGAGTCCGCCTGCCGATGCAGGGGATACGGGTTCGTGCCCCGGTCTGGGAGGATCCCATATGCCGCGGAGCGGCTGGGCCCGTGAGCCATGGCCGCTGGGCCTGCGCATCCGGAGCCTGTGCTCCGCAACGGGAGAGGCCACAACAGTGAGAGGCCCGCATACCACAAAAAGAAAAAAAAAAAAAAAAACAGAACAATTCTTACACAATACCTTCAGGGTCGCTGATGAAACCTGGAATGACCCTATCTACAATGACAGCTGGATGTGGCATAAGGCTGGACACTTGGGACTGAGAGGATTGGTGAGATTGGGTGAGCAAATGTAGACCCTTTAAAGCAATAATGTGTGGCACCCATTCCATGGGTCCCAACAGGCCAGGTTTAAGGGCATATTACTACAGCTATAATATGTACGGGAACCCTAGAGAATGGACACAGTGAATACGAAAGGTTTCTAAAACTCAACGAATAGTCCCACTCCTGGTGATCCCATTTGACTTTCCAACTGCTTTACTATCAATCTCCCAACTTGGAGAGACAGCACCTTTAACCTCCTGGTTCGCACAGGTTGCCAATTTGGCAGAGGATGAAAGGGAAAAGGGAGAACCAGTGAGAGAGTAGCTGTTAGACATTTGTACGGGCACATGTCATATTACTTCGTGGGAAGAAGAAGAAATAACCAAAACCTCAGCCACCCACCGGGAACCAGTATAGGTCCTGAACCAAAATATTGGACTTGCGTTCAGCTCTCAAAAAAACGAGTTAAATAATGTAGCTCAGTGCACAACAATTCACAAACAGGCAGAGTAATAAAGGACAACTATCGTCCAAAAATCTGTTGAGGGAAGGCAACGAGGCGGACTTGAAAGCGAGGCAGAATAGCAGGAAACAGACTTCAAGAGGTACGTTGGAATCGCTTTTAAGGCAAAGGAAGAGGGGCACAACATCGACAATGATGCACTTGGCCAAAAAGGGCGTATGCGTTTTCTCCTGAATATATTCAGGAGAAAACGCATACGCCCTTTTTGGCCAAGCAAGCATGCTGGCAATGCAAATCTGCACTACAAAGTATCAATTCCCACTTGTCAAAAGGTACATCCAAAAAATGGGTAAAAACCAGAAAGGCAAGACAGGCCCTGTAGAACAGGGAGCCTTGTTATGCTGATGGGCGGGATGTAAATTGCCAACTGCCTCTCTGGAGGAGTGCATTGTGTTCCCTAAGACAAGTAAACAACAGAGCTACAGAGCCAAGAGCACTTCCAGTCTGGGGAATGTACCTTGGGAAAGCAGAAAATCAATAAGACACAGCCACCCCAAAATTTAGGGCTGCACTGCTTACAAGAACTTCAAATTGCGTAGAGCTTAAATATCCCAGGAAATATAAATATGGTTTAAAATATTTTGGTACTTACGTACGATGGAATATCCCTCAGCCATGAAATCAATGTCATAAGACCAGTAGCAGCAAAATGAGTGGATTCAGGTACGATGATTCTAACTGAAATAAGTCACACAGATAAAGAAACTTATCATAAGATATCACTTATGAAGGTCCTCTAAACATGGCTACACAAGAACAGAGTTAGGAAAGCGAACAGAGTCTCACATTTAGAAAACACTCTTATGCCTGCTTAAGGGGGAAGATGAGGTGGGGTGCTACAGAAAAACAGCATTTGATATAACCACACGTACCATTTCAAAAACCAACTATGGAATAGACAAGACCTAACTATACCTTCCTTAGTGAAAGGGACTCAAAACCCCATATTTCCCGCAGAGGAATATATCTGAGTAGTAAGAATCTTAAAACCTATGTATTGATATGTCTCCGTAAGGGAATCAAGTGAGTCTAGACTGGCATAAACATGGATGCGAGAATCAGCTCAAACCCACTATAAAAAGGAATTTCAAAAACAAACCAAAAAAAACAGGGAAATTCTTTACAATTCCTTCAGGGTCTCTGATGAAACGTGGAATGACCCTGTCTACAATCACAGATGGATTTGTCATAAGTCTGGACTCTTGGGACTGAGAGGATTGGTGAGATTGGGTGAGCAAATGCAGACCCTTTAAAGCAATAATGAATGGCACCCATTCCATGGGTCCCAACTCTCCAGGTTGAAGGGAATATTACTACAGCTATAACATGTACGGGAAACCTAGAGAATGGACACACTGTGAATACGAAATGTTTCTAAAACTCAACGAATAGTCCCTCTCCTGGTGCGCCAGTTTGCCTTTCCAACTGTTTTATTATCAATCTCCCAACTTGGAGAGACAGCCCCTTTAACCTCCTGGTTCTCACACGTTGCCAATTTGGCAGAGGATGAAAAGGAAGAGGGAGAACCAATGAGAGAGTAGCTGTTAGGCATTTGGACGGGCATATGTCACTTTAATTTCCCGGCAGGAAGTAGAATTAACCAAAGTTGCAACCACCCACAGGGAACAAGTATAGGTCCTGAAACAAAATATTGGACTTGCATTCAGCTCACAAAAAAACGAGTTGAAAAATGGAGCTCAAGGGCACAGCAATTCACAAACTGGCAAAGTAATAAAGGACAACTATCATACAAAAATAGGTTGAGGGAAGGCAACGAGGTGGACTTGAAAGCGAGGCAGAATAGCAGGAAACAGATTTCAAGAGGTACGTTGGAATCGTCTGTAAAGCACAGGAAGAGGGGCACAACTTCGACAATGATGCACTTGGCCAAAAAGTGTGTATGTGTTTTCTTCTGTATATATGCAGGAGAAAACGCATACGCCCTTTTTGGCCAAGCAAGCAAGCGGGCAATGCAAATCTGCACTACAAAGAAGTATCACTTCCCACCTGTCAAAAGGGACATCCACAAAATGTGTAAATACCAGAAAGTCAAGACAGGCGTTGGAGAACAGGGAGCCTTGTTATGCTGATGGGCGGGATGTAAATTGCCAACTGCCTCACTGGAGGAGTGCATTGTGTTCCCTAAAACAAGTAAAAAACAGAGCTACAGAGCCAAGGGCACTTCCAGTCTAGGGAATATACCTTGGGAAAACTGAAAATCAATAAGACAGAGCCACCCTCGAATTTAGGGCTGCACTGCTTACAAGAAACTCAACTTGAGTACACGTTAAATATCCCAGGAAATATAAAAATGGTTCAAAAAATTGTGGTTCTTACGTACGATGGAATATCCCTCAGCCACGAAATCAATGTCATAAGACCAGTAGCAGCAAATCAGTGGATTCAGGTACGATGATTCTAAGTGAAATAAGTCACACAGAAAAAGAAGCTTATCATAAGATATCACTTAAGAAGATCCTGTAAACATGGCTACACATGAACAGAGTTAGGAAAGAGAACAGATTCTCACATATAGAAAACACTCTTATGCCTGCTTAAAGGGGAAGGAGAGGTGGGGTGATGCATAAAACCAGAGTTTGATATAAGCACAGGTACCGTTCCGAAAACTAACTATGGAGTAGACAATACCTACCTAAACCTTCTTCAGTGGAAGGGACTCAAAACCCCATATTTCCCGCAGAGGAATATATCTGACTAGTAAGAATCTTAAAACCTATGTATTGATATGGCTCTGTAAGGGAATCAAGTGTGTCTAGACTGGCATAAACATGGCAGAGAGAATCAGCTCAAACCCACTATAAAAAGGAATTTCAAAAACAAAACAAAAAAACAGGGAAATTCTTTACAATTCATTCAGGGTCTCTGATGAAATGTGGAATGACCCTGTCTACAATGACAGCTGGATGTGGCATAAGTCTGGACTCTTGGGACTGAGAGGATTTGTGAGATTGGGAGAGCAAATGCAGACCCTATAAAGCAATAATGCGTGGCACCCACTCCATGGGTCACAACTCTCCAGGTTGAAGGGAATACTACTACAGGTATAACATGTACGGGAAACCTAGAGAATGGACACAATGTAAATACGAAAGGTTTCTAAAACTCAACGAATAGTCCCTCTCCTGGTGCTCCAGTTTGACTTTCCAACTGCTTTACTATCAATCTCCCAACTTGGAGAGACAGCACCTTTAATCTCCTTGTTCTCACATGTTGCCAATTTGGCAGAGGATGAAAGGGAAGAGGGAGAACCAATTAGGGAGTAGCTGTTAGGCATTTGGACGGGCATATGTCACTCTAATTTCCCGGCAGGAAAAATAATTAATCAAAGTCGCAGCCACCCACCGGGAACCAATATAGGTCCTGAACCAAAATTTTGGACATGCGTTCATCTCACTACAAACGAGTTGAAAAATGGAGCTCAGGGGGAGAGCAATTCACAAACTGGCAGAGTAATAAAGGCCAACTATCGTCCAGAAATCTGTTGAGGGAAGGCAACGAAGCAGACTTGAATGTCAGGCCGAATAGCAGGAAACAGATTTCAAGAAGTACGTTGGAATCGTCTGTAAAGCACAGGAAGAGGGGCACAACTTTGACAATGATGCACTTGGCCAAAAAGGGCGTATGCGTTTTCTCCTGAATATATTCAGCAGAAAACGCATACGACCTTTTTGGCCAAACAAGCAAGCTAGCAATGCAAATCTGCACTACAAAGAAGTATCACTTCCCACCGGTCAAAAGGGACATCCACAAAATGGGTAAAAACCAGAAAGGCAAGACAGGCCCTGGAGAACAGGGAGCATTGTTATGCTGATGGGCGGGATGTAAATTGCCAACTGCCTCTCTGGAGGAGTGCGTTGTGTTCCCTAAAACAAGTAAACAACAGAGCTACAGAGCCAAGGACACTTCCAGTATAGGGAATATACCTTGGGAAAACTGAAAATCAATAAGACAGAGCCACCCCCAAATTTAGGGCTGCACTGCTTACAACAGCCTCAACTTGGGTACACCTTAAATATCCCAGGAAGTATAAAAATGGTTAAAAACATTTTGGTACTTACGTACGATGGAATATCCCTCAGCCATGAAATCCATGTTGTAAGACCAGTAGCAGCAAAATGAGTGGATTCAGGTACGATGATTCTAAGTGAAATAAGTCACATAGAAAAAGAAACTTTTCATAAGATATCACTTATGAAGGTCCTGTAAACATGGCTACACATGAACTGAGTTAGTAAAGGGAAGAGAGTTTGACATTTAGAAAACATTCTTATGCCTGCTTAAGGGGGAAGGAGAGGTGGGGTGATGAATTAAACCAGATTTTGATATTAGTTCTGGTACCATTCCAAAAACCAATTACGGAATAGACAAGAACTACACCTTCCTCAGTGAAAGGAAATCAACCCCCCATATTCCATGCAGAGTGATATATCTTACTAGTAAGAATCTTAAAACCTATGTATTGATATGTACCCGTAATGTAATCAAATGTGTCTAGGCAGGCATAAACATGGCAGTGAGAATCAGCTCAAACCCACTATAAAAAGAATTTCAACAACAAAACAAAAAAACAGGGACATTCTTTACAATTCCTTCAGGGTCTCTGATGAAACCAGGAATGACCCTATCTACAACGACAGCTGGATGTGGCATAAGGCTGGACACATGGGACTGAGAGGATTGGTGAGCTTGGGTGAGCAAATGAAGACCCTTTAAAGCAATAATGCATGGCACCCATTCCATGGGTCCCAACTCTCCATGGTGAAGGGAATATTACTACAGCTCTAACATGTACAGGAAACCTAGAGAATGGACACACTGTGAATACGAAAGGTCTCTAAAACTCAACAAATAGTCCCTCTCCTGGTGCTCCGCTTTGCCTTTCCAACTGCTTTACTATCAATCTCCCAACTTGGAGAGACAGCCCCTTTAACCTCCTGTTTCACACAGGTTGCCAATTTGGCAGAGGATGAAACGGAAGAGGGAGAACCAATGAGAGAATATCTGTTAGGCATTTGGACGGGCACATGTCACTCTTGTTTCCCGGGAGGAAGAAGAATTAACCAAAGTCTCAGCAACCCACCGGGTACCAGTATAGGTCCTGAACCAAAATATTGGACTTGCATTCAGCTCACAAAAAGCGAGTTAAATAATCGAGCTCTGGGGCACAGCAATTCACAAACAGGCAGAGAAATAAAGGACAACTATAGTCCAAAAATCTGATGAGGGAAGGCAACGAGTCGGACTTGAAAGTGAGGCAGAATAGCAGGAAACAGATTTCAAGAGGTAGGTTGGAATCGCCTTTAAAGCATAGAAAGAGGGGCACAACTTCGACAATGATGCACTTGGCCAAAAAGGGCGTATGCATTTTCTCCTGAATATATTCAGCAGAAAACGCATACGCCCTTTTTGGCCAAACAAGCAAGCGGACAATGCAAATCTGCTCTACAATGAAGTGTCACTTCCCACTGGTCAAAAGGGACATCCACAATATGGGTAAAACCCAGAAAGGCAAGACAGGCCCTGGAGAACAGGGAGCGTTGTTATGCTGATGGGCGGGATGTAAATTGCCAACTGCCTCTCTGCAGGAGTGCATTGTGTTCCCTAAAACAAGTAAACAACAGAGCTACAGAGCCAAGGGCACTTCCAGACTAGGGAATATACCTTGGGAAAACTGAAAATCAATAAGACAGAGCCACCCCGAAATTTAGGGCTGCACTGCTTACAAGAACCTCAATTTGGGTACACCTTATACATCCCAGGAAATATAAAATTTGTTCAAAAAATTGTGGTACTTACGTACAAGGGAATATCCCTCAGCCATGAAATCCATGTCGTAAGACCAGTAGCAGCAAAATGAGTGGATTCAGGTACGATGATTCTAAGTGAAATAAGTCACATAGAAACAGAAGCTTATCATAAGATATCACTTATGAAGATCCTGTAACATGGCTACACATGAACTGAGTTAGGAAATAGAACAGAGTCTCACATTTAGAAAACACTCTTATGCCTGCTTAAGGGGGAAGGAGAGGTGGGGTGATGCATTAAACCAGATTTTGATATTAGTTCTGGTACCGTTCCACAAACCATATACAGAATAGACAAGAAATAAACCTTCTTCAGTGAAAAGGACTCAACTCCCCATATTCCATGCAGAGGGATATATATTAATAGTAAGAATCTTAAAACGTATGTATTGATATGTCCACATAATGGAATCAAGTGTGTCTACACTGGCATAAACATGGCAGTGAGAATCAGCTCAAACCCAGTATAAAATGGAATTTCAAAAACAAAACAAAAAAAACAGGGAAATACTTTAAAATTTCTTCAGGGTCTCTGATGAAACCTGGAATGACCCTATCTACAATGACAGCTGTATGTGGCATAAGGCTGGACACATGGGACTGAGAGGATTGGTGAGATTGGGTGAGCAAATGCAGAACCTTTAAAGCAATAATGCATGGCAACCATTCACTGGGTCCCAACTCTCCAGGTTGAAGGGAATATTACTACAGATATAACATGTACGGTAGACCTAGAGAATGAACACACTGTGAATACGAAAGTTCTCTAAAACTCAACGAATACTCCCTCTCCTGGTGCTCCAGTTTGAATTTCCAACTGCTTTACTATCAATCTCCCTACCTAGAGAGACAGCACCTTTAACCTACTGTTTCGCACAGGTTTCCAATTTGGCAGAGGATGAATTGGAAGAGGGAAAATCAATGAGAGAGTAGCTGTTAGGCATTTGAACGGGCATATGTCACACTTATTTCCCGGGAGGAAGAAGAATTAACCAAAGTCTCAGCCACCCACCGAAAACCAGTATAGGTCCTGAACCAAAATATTGGACTTGCGTTCAGCTCACAAAAAAACGAGTTAAATAATGTAGCTCAGGGGCACAGCAATTCACAAAATGGCAGAGTAATAAAGGGCAACTATCGTCCAAAAATCTGTTGAGGGAAGGCAACGAGGCAGACTTGAAAGCGAGGCAGAATAGCAGGAAACAGATTTCAAGAGGTTCATTGGAATCACCTTTAAAGCACAGGAAGAGGGGCACAACATTGACAATGATGCACTTGGCCAAAGGGGGCGTATGCGTTTTCTCCTGAATATATTCAGGAGAAAACGCATACGCCCTCTTTGGCCAAGCAAACAAGCGGGCAATGCAAATCTGCACTAAAAAGAAGTATCACTTCCCACCAGTCAAAAGGGACATCCACAAATGGATAAAAACCAGAAAGGCAAGACAGGCCCTGGAGAAGAGGGAGCCTTGCTATGCTGATGGGCGTGATGTAAATTGCCCACTGCCTCTCTGGAGGAGTGCATTGTGTTCCCTAAAACATATAAACAACAGAGCTACAGAGCCAAGGGCACTTCCAGTCTAGGAAATATACCTTGGGAAAACTGAAAATCAATAAGACAGAGCCACCCCAAAATATATGGCTGCACTTCTTACAAGAACCTGAACTTGGGTACACTTTAAATATCCCAGGAAATATAAAAATGGTTCAAAAAACTGTGGTACATACGTACGATGGAATATCCCTCAGCCATTAAATCAATGGCATAAGACCAGTAGCAGCAAAATGTGTGGATTCAGGTCCGATGATTCTAAGTGAAATAAGTCACACAGAAAAAGAAACTTATCATAAGATATCACTTATGAAGATCCTGTAATCATGGCTACACATGAAATGAGTTAGGATAGAGAAAAGAGTCTCACATTTACAAAACACTCTTATTCCTGCTTAAGGGGGAAGGATAGGTGGGGTGATGCATAAAACCAGAGTTTGATATAAGCACAGGTACCCTTCCAAAAACCAACTATGGAATACACAATACCTACACCTTCCTCAGTGAAAGGGATTCAAAATCCCATATTTCACGCAGAGGAATATATCTGACTAGTAAGAATCATAAAACCTATGTATTGATATGTCTCCGTAAGGGAATCAAGTGTGTCTAGACTGGCATAAACATGGCAGCGAGATTTAGCTCAAACCCACTATATAATGAATTTCAAAAACAAAAAAAAAGGGAAATTCTTTACAATTCCTTCAGGGTCTCTGATGAAACCTGGAACGACCCTATCTACAACGACAGCTGGATGTGGGATAAGGCTGGACACATGGGACTGAAAGGATTGGTGAGATTGGGTGAGCAAATGCAGACCCTTTAAAGCAATAATGCATGGCAGCCATTCCATGGGTACCAACTCTCCAGGTTGAAGGGAATATTACTATAGCTATAACATATATGGGAAACCTAGAGAATGGACACACTGTGAATACGAAAGGTTTCTAAAAGTCAACGAATAGTCCCTCTTCTTGTGCTCCAGCTTGACTTTCCAACTGCTTGACTATCACTCTCCCAACTTGGAGAGACAGCACCTTTAACCTCCTGGTTCTCCCAGGTTGCCAATTTGGCAAAGGATGAAAGTGAAGAGGGAAAACCAATGAGACAGTAGCTGTTACGCATTTGGACGGGCACATGTCACTCTTATTTCCCGGGAGGAAGAATAATTGACAAAAGCCTCAGCCACCCACCAAAAACCAGTATAGGTTCTGAACCAAAATATTGGACTTGCGTTCAGCTCACAAAAAACGAGTTAAAAAATGGAGCTCAGGGGCACAGCAATTCACAAACTGGCAGAATAATAAAGGGCAACTATCGTCCAAAAATCTGTTGAGGGAAGGCAACGAGGCGAATTGGAAAGCGAGGCAGAATAGCAGGAAACAGATTTCAAGAGGTACGTTGGAATAACATGTAAAGCACAGGAAGAGGGGCACAATTTCGACAATGATGCACTTGGCCAAAAAGGGCGTATGCATTTTCTCTTGAATATATACAGGAGAAATCGCATACGCCCTTTTTGGCCAAGCAAGCAAGCGGGCAATGCAAATCTGCACTACAAAGAAGTATGACTTTCCACGGGTCAAAAGGGACATCCACAAAATGTGTAAAAACCAGAAAGGCAAGACAGGCCCTGGAGAACAGGGAGCCTTCTTATGCTGATGGGCGGCATGTAAATTAACAACTGCCTCTCTGGATGAGTGCATTGTGTTCCCTGAAACAAGTAAACAACAGAGCTACAGAGCCAAGGGCACTTCCAGTCTAGGGAATATACCTTGGGAAAACTGAAAATCAATAAGCAGAGCTACCCCAAAATTTAGGGCTGCACTGCTTACAAGAACCTCAACTTGGGTACACCTTAAGTATCCTAGGAAAGGTAAAAATTGTTCAAAATATTGTGGTACTTACGTATGATGGAATATCCCTAGGCCATGAAATCAATGTCATAAAACCAGTAGCAGCAAAATGAGTGGATTCAGGTACGATGATTCTAAGTGAATTAAGTCACACAGAAAAAGAAAGTTATCATAAGATATCACTTATGAAGATCCTGTAAACATGGCTACACATGAACTGAGTTAGGAAAGAGAACAGAGTCTCACATTTAGAAAAAAACTCTTATGCCTGCTTAAGGGGGAAGGAGAGGTGAGGTGATGCATAAAATCAGAGTTTGATATAAGCACAGGCACCGTTCCAAAAACCAACTATGGAATAGACAAGACCTACACCTTCCTCAGTGAAAGGGACTCAAAACCCCATATTTCCCGCAGAGGAATAGATCTGACGAGTAAGAATCTTAAAATCTATGTATTGATATGTCTCCATAAGGGAATCAAGTGTGTCTACACTGGCATAAACATGGCAGCGAGAATCAGCTCAAACCCCCTATAAAAAGGAATTTCAAAAACAAAACAAAAAAACAAGGAAATTCTTTACAATTCCTTCAGGGTCTCTGATGAAACCTGGAATGACCCTATCTAAAACGACCGCTGGATGTGGCATAAGGTTGGACACATGGGACTGAGAGTACTGGTGAGATTGCGAGAGCAAATAGAGACCTTTTAAAGCAATAATTCATGGTACCCATTCCATGGGTCCCAGCTCTCCAGGTTGAAGGGAATATTACTACAGCTATAACATGTATGGGAAACCTAGAGAATGGACACACAGTGAATACGAAAGGTTTCTAAAACTCAACGAATAGTCCCACTCCTGGTGTTCCGGTTTGACTTTCCAACTGCTTTAATATCAATCTCCCAACTTGGAGAGACAGCATCTTTAACCCCCTGGTTTGCACAGGTTGCCAATTTGGCAGAGGATGAAAGCGAAGAGGGAGAACCAATGAGAGAGTAGCTGTTAGGCATTTGGACGGGCTCATGTCACTCTTATTTCCCGTGAGGAAGAAGAATGAAACAAAGTCTCAGCCAACCACCGAAAACAAGTATAGGTTCTGAACCAAAATATTCTACTTGCGTTCAGCTCACAAAAAATGAGTTAAAAATTGGAGCCCATTGGCACAACAATTCACAAATTGTCAGAGTAATAAAGGGCAAATATCATCCACAAATCTCTTGAGGGAAGGTAATGAGGAAGACTTGAAAGCAAGGCAGAATAGCAGGAAACAGATTTCAAGAGGTACGTTGGAATCGCCTTTAAAGCAAAGGAAGAGGGGCACAACGTCAAAAATGATGCACTTGGCCAAAAAGGGTGTATGCGTTTTCACCTGAATATATTCAGGAGAAAACGCATACGCCCTTTTTGGACAAGCAAGCAAGTAGGCAATGCAAATCTGCTCTACAAAGAAGTATCACTTCCCACAGGTCAAAAGGGACATCCACAAAATGGGCAAAAATCAGATAGGCAAGACAGGCCCTGGAGAATAGGGAGCCTTGTTATGCTGATTGGCGGGATGTAAATTGCCAACTGCCTCTCTGGAGGAGTGCACTGTGTTCCCTAAAACAAGTAAACAACAGGGCTAGAGAGCCAAGGGCACTTCCAGTCTAGGGAATATACCGTTGGAAAATTGAAAATCAATAAGACAGAGCCACCCCCAAATTTAGGGCTGCACTGCTTACAAGAACCTCAACTTGGGTACACCTTAAATATCCCAGGAAAGATAAATATGGTTCAAAAAACTGTGGTATATATGTACGATGGAATATACCTCAGCCATGAAATCAATGTCATAAGACCAGTAGCAGCAAAATGAGTGGATTCAGGTACGATGATTCTAAGTGAAATAAGTCACACAGAAAAAGAAACATATCATAAGCTATCACTTATGAAGATCCTGTAAACATGGCTACACATGAACTGAGTTAGGAAAGAGAACAGAGTCTCACATTTAGAAAACACTCTTATACCTGCTTAAGGGGGATTGAGAGGTGGCGTGATGCATAAAACCAGAGTTTGATATAAGCAGAGGTACCGTTCCAAAAACCAACTATGGAATAGACAAGACCTACACCTTCCTCAGTGAAAGGGACTCAAAACCCCATATTTCCCACAGAGGAAAATATCTGACAAGTAAGAATCTTAAAACCTATGTATTGATATGTCTCCGTAAGGGAATCAAGTGTGAGTAGACTGGCATAAATATGGCAGCGAGAATCAGCTCAAACCCACTATAAAAAGGAATTTCAAAAACAAAAAAAGGGAAATTCTTTACAATTTCTTCAGGGTCTCTGAAGAAACCTGGAATGACCCTATCTACAATGACAGCTGGTTATGGCATAAGGCTGGATACTTGGGACTGAGAGGATTAGAGAGATTGGGTGAGCAAATGCAGACCATTTAAAGCAATAATGCATGGCACCCATTCCATGGGTCCGATGTCTCCAGGTTGAAGGGAATATTACTACAGCTATAACATGTACGGGAAACCTAGAGAATGGATACATTGTGAATACGAAAGGTCTCTAAAAGTCAACGAATAGTCCCTCTCCTTGTGCTCTAGCTTGACTTTCCAACTGCCTTACTGTCTATCTCCCAACTTGGAGGGACAGCACCTTTAACCTCCTGGTTCGCACAGGTTGTCAATTGGCAAAGGATGAAAAGGAATAGGGAGAACCAATGAGAGAGTAGCTCTTAGGCATTTGGACGGGCATATATCACTCTTATTTCCCGGGAGGAAGAAGAATTAACTGAAGTCTCAGCCACCCACTGAAAACCATTATAGGTCCTGAACCAAAATATTGGACTTGCGTTCAGCTCACAAAAAACGAGTTAAAAAATGGAGCTCAGGGGCAAAGCAATTCACAAACTGGCAGAGTAATAAAGGGCAACTATCTTCCAACTATCTGTTGAGGGAAGGCAACTAGGCGGAATTGAAATCGAGGCAGAATAGCAGGAAACAGATTTCAAGAGGTACGTTGGAATCGCCTTTAAAGCACAGGAAGAGGATCACAACTTCGACAATGATGCACATGGCCAAAAAGGCCGTATGCATTTTCTCCTGAATATATTCAGGGGAAAATGCATACGCACTTTTGGCCAAGCAAGCAAGTGGGCAATGCAAGTCTGCACTACAAAGAAGTATCACTTCTCACCAGTCAAAAGGGACATCCACAAAATGGGTAAAAACCAGAAAGGCAAGACAGGCCCTGGAAAACAGGGAGCCTTGTTATGCTGATGGCCAGGAAGTAAATTGCCCTCTGCCTCTCTGGAGGAGTGCATTGTGTTCCCTAAAACAAGTAAACAACAGAGCTACAGAGCCAAGTACACTCCCAGTCTAGGGAATATACCTTGGGGAAACTGAAAATGAATAAGACAGAGCCACCCCCAAATTTAGGGCTGCACTGCTTACAAGAACCTCAACTTGGGTACACCTTAAGTATCCAGGAAAGGTAAAATTGTTCAAAAAATTGTGGTATTATTTATGATGGAATATCCCTCAGCCATGAAATCAATGTCATAAGACCAGTAGCAGCAAAATGAGTGGATTCAGGTACGATGATTCTAAGTGAATTATGTCACACAGAAAAAGAAACTTATCATAAGATATCACTTATGAAGATCCTGTAAACATGGCTACACATGAACTTAGTGAGGAAAGAGAACAGAGTCTCACATTTAGAAAACACTCTTATGCCTGCTTAAGGGGGAAGGAGAGGTGGGGTGATGCATAAAAGCAGAGTTTGATATAAGCACAAGTACCCTTCCAAAAACTCAACTATGGAATAAACAACACCTACTCCTTCCTCAGTGAAAGGGACTCAAACCCCACATTTCCCGCAGAGGAATATATCTGACTAGTAAGAATCTTAAAACCTATGTATTGATATGTCTCCGTAAGGGAATCAAGTGTGTCTAGACTGGCATAAAGATGGCAGCGAGAATCAGATCAAATCCACTATAAAACGGAATTCCAAAAACAAAACAAAAAACAGCGAAATTCTTTACAATTCCTTCAGGCTCTCTGATGAACCTTGGAATGACCCTATCTACAACCACAGCTGGAGGTGGCATAAGGCTGGACACATGGGACTGAGAGGATTGGTGAGATTGGGTGAGCAAATGCAGACCCTGTAAAGCAATAATGCATGTCACCCATTCCATGGGTCCCAACTCTCCAGGTTGAATGGAATATTACTACAGCTATAACAGGTATGGGAAACCTACAGAATGGACACACTGTGAATACGAATGCTTTCTAAAACTCAACGAATAATCGCTCTCCTGGTGCTCCAGTTTGACATTCCAACTGCTTTACTATCAATCTCCCAACTTGGAGAGACTGCACCTTTAACCTCCTGGTTCGCACATGTGGCCAATTTGGCAAAGGATGAAAGGGAAGAGGGAAAACCGAAGAGAGAGTAGCTGTTAGGCATTTGGACGGGCACATGTCACTCTTATTTCCCAGGAGGAAGAAGAATTAACCAAAGTCTCAGCCACCCACCGGGCACCAGTATTGTTCCTGAACCAAAATATTGGACTTGCGTTCAGCTCACAAAAAACGAGTTAAAAAATGGAGCTATGGGGCAGAGCAATTCACAAACTGGCAGAGTAATAAAGGACAACTATCGTCGGAAAATCTGTTGAGGGAAGGAAACGAGGCGGACTTGAAAGCGAGGGAGAATAGCAGGAAACCGTTTACAGCAGGTAGTTTGGAATCGCCTTTAAAGCACAGGAAGAGGGGCACAACTTCGAAAATGATGCACTTGGCCAAAAAGGGCGTATGTGTTTTCTCCTGAATATATTCAGCGGAAAACGCATACGCCCTTTTTGGCCAAGCAAGCAAGTAGGCAATGCAAATCTGCACTACAATGAAGTATCACTTCCCACTGGTCAAAAGGGACATCCACAAAATGGGCAAAAATCAGAAAGGCAAGACAGGCCCTGGAGAACAGGGAGCCATGTTATGCTGATGGGCGGGATGTAAATTGCCAACTGCCTCTCTGGAGGAGTGCATTGTGTTCCCTAAAATAAGTAAACAACAGAGCTACAGAGCCAAGTACACTCCCAGTCTAGGGAATAAACCTTGCGAAAACTGAAAATGAATAAGACAGAGCCACCCCAAAATTTAGGGCTGCACTGCTTTCAAGAACCTCAACTTCGGTACACTTTAAGTATCCCAGGAAAGGTAAAAAATGTTGAAAAAATTGTGGTACTTACGTATGATGGAATATCCCTCAGCTATGAAATCAATGTCATAAGACCAGTAGCAGCAAAATGAGTGGATTCAGGTACGATGATTCTAAGTGAATTAAGTCACACAGAAAAAGAAACATATCATAAGATATCACTTATGAAGATCCTGTAAACATGGCTACACATGAACTGAGTTAGGAAAGAGAACAGAGTCTCATATTTATAAAACACTCTTATGCCTGCTTAAGGGGGAAGGAGAGGTGGGGTGATGCATAAAACCAGAGTTTGATATAAGCACAGGTACCCTTCCAAAAACCAACAATGGAATAAACAACACCTACACCTTCCTCAGTGAAAGGGATTCAAAACCCCACATTTCCTGCAGAGGAATATATCTGACTAGTAAGAATCTTAAAACCTATGTATTGATATGTCTCCCTAAGGGAATCAAGTGTGTCTAGACTGGCATAAAGATGGCAGCGAGAATCAGATCAAACCCACTATAAAACGGAATTTCAAAAACAAAACAAAAAAACAGCAAAATACATTACAATTCCTTCAGGCTCTCTGATGAACCTTGGAATGACCCTGTCTACAACGACAGCTGGAGGTGGCATAAGGCTGGACACATGGGACTGAGAGGATTGGTGAGATTGGGTGAGCAAATGCAGACCCTGTAAAGCAATAATGCATGACACCCATTCCATGGGTCCCAACTCTCCAGGTTGAAGGTAATATTACTACAGCTATAAAAGGTATGGGATACCTAGAGAATGGACACACTGTGAATACGAAAGCTTTCTAAAACTCAACGAATAATCGCTCTCCTGGTGCTCCAGTTTGACATTCCAACTGCTTAACTATCAATCTCCCAACTAGGAGAGACTGAACCTTTACCCTCCTGGTTCGCACAGGTTGCCAGTGTGGCAAAGTATGAAAGGGAAGAGGGAGAACCAAAGAGAGAGTAGCTGCTAGGCATTTGGACGGGCACATGTCACTCTTATTTCCCGGGAGGAAGAAGAATTAACCAAAGTCTCAGCCACCCACCGGGAACCAGTATAGGTCCTGAACCAAAATATGGGACTTGCATTCAGCTCACAAAAAAACGAGTTAAAAAATGGAGCTCAGGGGCAAAGCAATTCACAAACTGGCAGAGTAATAAACAACAACTATCATCCAAAAATCTGTTGAGGGAACGCAACGAGGTGGAGTTGAATGTGAGGCAGAATAGCAGGAAACAGATTTCAAGAGGTACGTTGGAATCGCCTTTAAAGCACAGGAAGAGGGGCACAACTTCGACAATGATGCACTTGGCCAAATAGTGCGTAAGCGTTTTCCCCTCAGTATATTCAGGAGAAAACGCATACACCCATTTTGGCCAAGAAAACAAGCGGGCAATGCAAATCTGCACTACAAAGAAGTATCACTTCCCACCGGTCCTAAGGGATATCCACATAAAGGGTAATAACCAGAAATTCAAGACAGGCCCTGGAGAACAGGGAGCCTTGTTATGCTGATGGCCGGGATGTAAATTGCCAACTGCCTCTCTGGAGGAGTGCACTGTGTTCCCTAAAACAAGTAAACAACAGAGCTACAGAGCCAAGGGCACTTCCACTCTAGGGAATATACCATTGGAAAACTGAAAATCAATAAGACAGAGCCACCCCAAAATTTAGGGCTGCACTGCTTACAAGAACCTCAACTTGGGTACACCTTAAGTATCCCAGGATAGATAAAAATGGTTCAAAAAATTGTGGTACTTACATATGATGGAATATCCCTCAGCCATGAAATCAATGTCATAAGACCAGTAGCAGCAAAATGAGTGGATTCAGGTTCGATGATTCTAAGTGAAATAAGTCACACAGAAAAAGAAACTTATCATAAGATATCACTTATGAAGATCCTGTAAACATGGCTAGACATGAACTGAGTTAGGAAAGAGAAGAGAGTCTCACATTTAGAAAACACTCTTATGCCTGCTTAAGGGAGAAGGAGAGGTGGGGTGATGCATAAAACCAGAGTTTGATATAAGCACAGGTACCGTTCCTGAAACCAACTATAGAATAGACAAGACCTACCTATACTTTCCTCAGTGAAAGGGACTCAAAACACCATATTTCCCGTAGGGGAATATATCTGACTAGTAAGTTTCTTAAAACCTATGTATTGATATGTCTCCATAAGGGAATCAAGTGTGTCTAGACTTGCATAAACATGGCAGCAAGAATCAGCTCAAACCCACTATAAAAAGGAATTTCAAATACAAAGCAAAAAAACAGGGACATTATTTACAATTCCTTCAGGTTCTCTGATGAAACCTGGAATATCCATGTCTACAATGACAGCTCGATGTGACATAAAGCTGGAAACTTGGAACTGACAGGATTGGTGAGATTGGGTGAGCAAATGCAGACCCTTTAAAGCAATAATGCATGGCACCCATTCCATGGGTCAGAACTCTCCAGGTTGAAGGGAATATGACTACAGCTATAACATGTACGGGAAACTTAGAGAATGGACACACTGTGAATATGAAAGGTTTCTAAAACTCAACAAATAGTCCCTCTCCTGGTGCTCCCGTTTGACTTTCCAACTCATTTACTATCATTCTCCCAACTTGGAGAGACAGCCCCTTTAACCTCCTGGTGCTCACAGTTTGCCCATTTGGCAGAGGATGAAAGGGAAGAGGGAGAACCAATGAGAGAGTAGCTGTTACGCATTTGGACGGTCATATGTCACTCTAATTTCCCGGCAGGGAGAAGAATTACCCAAAGTTGTAGCCACCCAACGGGAACCAGTATAGGCCCTGAACCAAAATTGTAGACATGCGTTCAGCTCACAAAAAAACGAGTTGAAAAATGGAGCTCAAGGTCACAGCAATTCACAAACTGGCAGAGTAATAAAGGACAACTATCATCCAAAAGTCTGTTGAGGGAAGGCAACGAGGCAGACTTGAATGCGAGGCAGAATAGTAGGAAACAGATTTCAAGAGGTACGTTGGAATCACCTGTAAAGCACAGGAAGAGGGGCCCAACTTCGACAATGATGCACTTGGCCAAAATGGGCGTATGCATTTTCTCCTGAATATATGCAGGAGAAAACGCATATGCCCTTTTTGGCCAAGCAAGCACGCGAGCAATGCAAATCTGCACTACAAAGATGTATCGCTCCCCACAGGTCAAAAGGGACATCCACAAAATGTGTAAATACCAGAAAGGCAAGACAGGCCCTGGAGAACAGGGAGCCTTGTTATACAGATGGGAGGGATGTAAATTGCGATCTGCCTTACTGGAGGAGTGCATTGTGTTCCCCAAAACAAGTAAACAACAGAGCTACTGAGCCAAGGGCACTTCCAGTCTAGGGAATATACCTTGGGAAAATTGAAAATCAATATGACAGAGCCACCCCCAAATTTAGGGCTGCACTGCTTACAAGAACCTCAACTTGGGTACACCTTAAATATCGAAGGAAAGATAAAAATGATTCAAAAAATTGTGGTACTTATGTACGATGGAATATCCCTCAGCCATGAAATCAATGTCATAAGACCAGTAGCAGCAAAATGAGTGGATTCAGGTAAGATGATTCTAAGTGAAGTAAGTCACACAGAAAAAGAAACGTATCACAAGATATCACTTATGAAGATCCTGTAAACATGGCTACACATGAACTGAGTTAAGAAAGAGAAGAGAGTCTCACATTTAGGAAACACTCTTATGCCTGCTTAAGGGGGAAGGAGAGGTGGGGTGATGCATAAAACCAGAGTTTGATATAAGCACATGTACCGTTTCATAAACCAACTATGGAATAGAAAAGACCTACACCTTCTTCAGTGAAAGTGACTCAAATCCCCATATTTCCCGCAGAGGAATATATCTGACTAGTAAGAATCTTAAAACCTATGTATTGATATGTCTCCATAAGGGAATCAAGTGTGTGTAGACGGGCATAAAGATGGGAGCGAGAATCAGCTCAAACCCACTATAAAAAGGAATTTCAAAAACAAAACAAAAAAACAGGGAAATTCTTTACAATTCCTTCAGGGTCTCTGATGAAACCTGGAATGACCCTATGTACAACGACAGCTGGATGTGGCATAGGGCTGGACACATGGGACTGAGAGGATTGGTGAGATTGGGTGAGCAAAGGCAGACCCTTTAAAGCAATAATGCATGGCAACCATTCCATGGGCCCCAACTCTCCAGGTTGAAGGGAATATTACTACAGCTATAACATATATGGGAAACCTAGATAATGGACACACTGTGAATATGAAAGGTCTCTAAAACTCAACGAATATTCCCTCTCCTGGCGCTCCGGTTTGACTTTCCAACTGCTTTACTATCAATCTCTGAACCTGGAGAGACAGCACCTTTAACCTCCTGTTTCGCACAGGTTGCCAATTTTGCAGAGGATGAATGGGAAGAGGGAGAACCAATGAGAGAGTAGCTGTTAGGTATTTGGACGGGCATATGTCACTCTTATTTCCCGGGAGGAAGAAGAATAGACCAAAGTCTCAGCCACCCACCGGGAACCAGTATAGTTCCTGAACCAAAATATTGGACTTGCGTTCAGCTCAGAAAAAACGAGTTAAAATATGGAGCTCAGGGGCACAGCAATTCACAAACTGGCAGAGTAACAAAGGGCAACTATCGTCCAAAAATCTGTTGAGGGAAGGCAACGAGGTGGCCTTGAAAGGGAGCAGAATAGCAGGAAACAGATTTCAAGAGGTACGTTCGAATCGCCTTTAAAGCACAGGAAGAGTCTCACAAATTCGACAATGATGCACTTGGCCAAAAAGTGTGTATGTGATTTCTCCTGAATATATTCAGGAGAAAACGTATACGCCCTTTTTGGCCAAGCAAGCAAGCGGGCAATGCTAATCTGAACTACAAAGTAGTATCACTTCCCACCGGTCAAAAGGGACATCAGAGAAATGTTTAAAAACCAGAAAGGCAACACTGGCCCTGGAGAACAGGGAGCCTTGTTATGCTGAAGGAAGGCATGTAAATTGCCAACTGCCTCTCTGGAGGAGTGCACTGTGTTCCCTAAAACAAGTAAACAACAGAGCTACAGAGCCAAGGGCACTTCAAGTCTAGGGAATATACCTTGGGAAAACTGAAAATCAATAAGACAAATCCACCCCAAAATTTAGGGCTGCACTGCTGACAAGAACCTCAACTTGGGTACACCTTAAATATTCCGTGAAAGATAAAAATGGTTCAAAAAATTGTGTTACTTACGTTATGATGGTATATCCCTCAGCCATGATATCAATGTCAAAAGACCAGTAGCAGCAAAATGAATGGATTCAGGTATGATGATTCTAAGTGAAATAAGTCACACAGAAAAAGAATCTTATCATAAGATATCACTTATGAAAATCCTGTAAACATGGATACACATGAACTGAGTTAGGAAAGAGAACAGAGTCTCACATTTAGAAAACACTCTTACGCCTGCTTAAGGGGGAAGGAGAGGTGGGGTGTTGCATAAAACTGAGTTTGATATAAGTACAGGCACCATTCCAGAAACCAAATACAAAATACACAAGATCTACACCTTCCTCACTGAAAGGTTATCAAGACCCCATACTTCACACAGAGGAATATATCTGACTAGTAAGGATCTTAAAACCTATGTATTGATATATCTCCATAAGGGAAACAAGTGTGTCTAGACTGGCATAAACACGGCAGTGAGAATCAGCTCAAACCCACTATAAAAAGGAATTTCAAAAACAAAACAACAAAACAGGGAAATTCTTTACAATTCCTTCAGGCTCTCTGATGAACCTTGGAATGACCCTGTCTACAACGACAGCTGGAGGTGGCATAAGGCTGGACACATGGGACTGAGAGGATTGGTGAGATTGGGTGAGCAAATGCAGACCCTGTAAAGCAATAATGCATGACACCCATTCCATGGGTCCCAACTCTCCAGGTTGAAGGTAATATTACTACAGCTATAAAAGGTATGGGATACCTAGAGAATGGACACACTGTGAATACGAAAGCTTTCTAAAACTCAACGAATAATCGCTCTCCTGGTGCTCCAGTTTGACATTCCAACTGCTTAACTATCAATCTCCCAACTAGGAGAGACTGAACCTTTACCCTCCTGGTTCGCACAGGTTGCCAGTGTGGCAAAGTATGAAAGGGAAGAGGGAGAACCAAAGAGAGAGTAGCTGCTAGGCATTTGGACGGGCACATGTCACTCTTATTTCCCGGGAGGAAGAAGAATTAACCAAAGTCTCAGCCACCCACCGGGAACCAGTATAGGTCCTGAACCAAAATATGGGACTTGCATTCAGCTCACAAAAAAACGAGTTAAAAAATGGAGCTCAGGGGCAAAGCAATTCACAAACTGGCAGAGTAATAAACAACAACTATCATCCAAAAATCTGTTGAGGGAACGCAACGAGGTGGAGTTGAATGTGAGGCAGAATAGCAGGAAACAGATTTCAAGAGGTACGTTGGAATCGCCTTTAAAGCACAGGAAGAGGGGCACAACTTCGACAATGATGCACTTGGCCAAATAGTGCGTAAGCGTTTTCCCCTCAGTATATTCAGGAGAAAACGCATACACCCATTTTGGCCAAGAAAACAAGCGGGCAATACAAATCTGCACTACAAAGAAGTATCACTTCCCACCGGTCCTAAGGGATATCCACATAAAGGGTAATAACCAGAAATTCAAGACAGGCCCTGGAGAACAGGGAGCCTTGTTATGCTGATGGCCGGGATGTAAATTGCCAACTGCCTCTCTGGAGGAGTGCACTGTGTTCCCTAAAACAAGTAAACAACAGAGCTACAGAGCCAAGGGCACTTCCACTCTAGGGAATATACCATTGGAAAACTGAAAATCAATAAGACAGAGCCACCCCAAAATTTAGGGCTGCACTGCTTACAAGAACCTCAACTTGGGTACACCTTAAGTATCCCAGGATAGATAAAAATGGTTCAAAAAATTGTGGTACTTACATATGATGGAATATCCCTCAGCCATGAAATCAATGTCATAAGACCAGTAGCAGCAAAATGAGTGGATTCAGGTTCGATGATTCTAAGTGAAATAAGTCACACAGAAAAAGAAACTTATCATAAGATATCACTTATGAAGATCCTGTAAACATGGCTAGACATGAACTGAGTTAGGAAAGAGAAGAGAGTCTCACATTTAGAAAACACTCTTATGCCTGCTTAAGGGAGAAGGAGAGGTGGGGTGATGCATAAAACCAGAGTTTGATATAAGCACAGGTACCGTTCCTGAAACCAACTATAGAATAGACAAGACCTACCTATACTTTCCTCAGTGAAAGGGACTCAAAACACCATATTTCCCGTAGGGGAATATATCTGACTAGTAAGTTTCTTAAAACCTATGTATTGATATGTCTCCATAAGGGAATCAAGTGTGTCTAGACTTGCATAAACATGGCAGCAAGAATCAGCTCAAACCCACTATAAAAAGGAATTTCAAATACAAAGCAAAAAAACAGGGACATTATTTACAATTCCTTCAGGTTCTCTGATGAAACCTGGAATATCCATGTCTACAATGACAGCTCGATGTGACATAAAGCTGGAAACTTGGAACTGACAGGATTGGTGAGATTGGGTGAGCAAATGCAGACCCTTTAAAGCAATAATGCATGGCACCCATTCCATGGGTCAGAACTCTCCAGGTTGAAGGGAATATGACTACAGCTATAACATGTACGGGAAACTTAGAGAATGGACACACTGTGAATATGAAAGGTTTCTAAAACTCAACAAATAGTCCCTCTCCTGGTGCTCCCGTTTGACTTTCCAACTCATTTACTATCATTCTCCCAACTTGGAGAGACAGCCCCTTTAACCTCCTGGTGCTCACAGTTTGCCCATTTGGCAGAGGATGAAAGGGAAGAGGGAGAACCAATGAGAGAGTAGCTGTTACGCATTTGGACGGTCATATGTCACTCTAATTTCCCGGCAGGGAGAAGAATTACCCAAAGTTGTAGCCACCCAACGGGAACCAGTATAGGCCCTGAACCAAAATTGTAGACATGCGTTCAGCTCACAAAAAAACGAGTTGAAAAATGGAGCTCAAGGTCACAGCAATTCACAAACTGGCAGAGTAATAAAGGACAACTATCATCCAAAAGTCTGTTGAGGGAAGGCAACGAGGCAGACTTGAATGCGAGGCAGAATAGTAGGAAACAGATTTCAAGAGGTACGTTGGAATCACCTGTAAAGCACAGGAAGAGGGGCCCAACTTCGACAATGATGCACTTGGCCAAAATGGGCGTATGCATTTTCTCCTGAATATATGCAGGAGAAAACGCATATGCCCTTTTTGGCCAAGCAAGCACGCGAGCAATGCAAATCTGCACTACAAAGATGTATCGCTCCCCACAGGTCAAAAGGGACATCCACAAAATGTGTAAATACCAGAAAGGCAAGACAGGCCCTGGAGAACAGGGAGCCTTGTTATACAGATGGGAGGGATGTAAATTGCGATCTGCCTTACTGGAGGAGTGCATTGTGTTCCCCAAAACAAGTAAACAACAGAGCTACTGAGCCAAGGGCACTTCCAGTCTAGGGAATATACCTTGGGAAAATTGAAAATCAATATGACAGAGCCACCCCCAAATTTAGGGCTGCACTGCTTACAAGAACCTCAACTTGGGTACACCTTAAATATCGAAGGAAAGATAAAAATGATTCAAAAAATTGTGGTACTTATGTACGATGGAATATCCCTCAGCCATGAAATCAATGTCATAAGACCAGTAGCAGCAAAATGAGTGGATTCAGGTAAGATGATTCTAAGTGAAGTAAGTCACACAGAAAAAGAAACGTATCACAAGATATCACTTATGAAGATCCTGTAAACATGGCTACACATGAACTGAGTTAAGAAAGAGAAGAGAGTCTCACATTTAGGAAACACTCTTATGCCTGCTTAAGGGGGAAGGAGAGGTGGGGTGATGCATAAAACCAGAGTTTGATATAAGCACATGTACCGTTTCATAAACCAACTATGGAATAGAAAAGACCTACACCTTCTTCAGTGAAAGTGACTCAAATCCCCATATTTCCCGCAGAGGAATATATCTGACTAGTAAGAATCTTAAAACCTATGTATTGATATGTCTCCATAAGGGAATCAAGTGTGTGTAGACGGGCATAAAGATGGGAGCGAGAATCAGCTCAAACCCACTATAAAAAGGAATTTCAAAAACAAAACAAAAAAACAGGGAAATTCTTTACAATTCCTTCAGGGTCTCTGATGAAACCTGGAATGACCCTATGTACAACGACAGCTGGATGTGGCATAGGGCTGGACACATGGGACTGAGAGGATTGGTGAGATTGGGTGAGCAAAGGCAGACCCTTTAAAGCAATAATGCATGGCAACCATTCCATGGGCCCCAACTCTCCAGGTTGAAGGGAATATTACTACAGCTATAACATATATGGGAAACCTAGATAATGGACACACTGTGAATATGAAAGGTCTCTAAAACTCAACGAATATTCCCTCTCCTGGCGCTCCGGTTTGACTTTCCAACTGCTTTACTATCAATCTCTGAACCTGGAGAGACAGCACCTTTAACCTCCTGTTTCGCACAGGTTGCCAATTTTGCAGAGGATGAATGGGAAGAGGGAGAACCAATGAGAGAGTAGCTGTTAGGTATTTGGACGGGCATATGTCACTCTTATTTCCCGGGAGGAAGAAGAATAGACCAAAGTCTCAGCCACCCACCGGGAACCAGTATAGTTCCTGAACCAAAATATTGGACTTGCGTTCAGCTCAGAAAAAACGAGTTAAAATATGGAGCTCAGGGGCACAGCAATTCACAAACTGGCAGAGTAACAAAGGGCAACTATCGTCCAAAAATCTGTTGAGGGAAGGCAACGAGGTGGCCTTGAAAGGGAGCAGAATAGCAGGAAACAGATTTCAAGAGGTACGTTCGAATCGCCTTTAAAGCACAGGAAGAGTCTCACAAATTCGACAATGATGCACTTGGCCAAAAAGTGTGTATGTGATTTCTCCTGAATATATTCAGGAGAAAACGTATACGCCCTTTTTGGCCAAGCAAGCAAGCGGGCAATGCTAATCTGAACTACAAAGTAGTATCACTTCCCACCGGTCAAAAGGGACATCAGAGAAATGTTTAAAAACCAGAAAGGCAACACTGGCCCTGGAGAACAGGGAGCCTTGTTATGCTGAAGGAAGGCATGTAAATTGCCAACTGCCTCTCTGGAGGAGTGCACTGTGTTCCCTAAAACAAGTAAACAACAGAGCTACAGAGCCAAGGGCACTTCAAGTCTAGGGAATATACCTTGGGAAAACTGAAAATCAATAAGACAAATCCACCCCAAAATTTAGGGCTGCACTGCTGACAAGAACCTCAACTTGGGTACACCTTAAATATTCCGTGAAAGATAAAAATGGTTCAAAAAATTGTGTTACTTACGTTATGATGGTATATCCCTCAGCCATGATATCAATGTCAAAAGACCAGTAGCAGCAAAATGAATGGATTCAGGTATGATGATTCTAAGTGAAATAAGTCACACAGAAAAAGAATCTTATCATAAGATATCACTTATGAAAATCCTGTAAACATGGATACACATGAACTGAGTTAGGAAAGAGAACAGAGTCTCACATTTAGAAAACACTCTTACGCCTGCTTAAGGGGGAAGGAGAGGTGGGGTGTTGCATAAAACTGAGTTTGATATAAGTACAGGCACCATTCCAGAAACCAAATACAAAATACACAAGATCTACACCTTCCTCACTGAAAGGTTATCAAGACCCCATACTTCACACAGAGGAATATATCTGACTAGTAAGGATCTTAAAACCTATGTATTGATATATCTCCGTAAGGGAAACAAGTGTGTCTAGACTGGCATAAACACGGCAGTGAGAATCAGCTCAAACCCACTATAAAAAGGAATTTCAAAAACAAAACAACAAAACAGGGAAATTCTTTACAATTCCTTCAGGCTCTCTGATGAACCTTGGAATGACCCTGTCTACAACGACAGCTGGAGGTGGCATAAGGCTGGACACATGGGACTGAGAGGATTGGTGAGATTGGGTGAGCAAATGCAGACCCTGTAAAGCAATAATGCATGACACCCATTCCATGGGTCCCAACTCTCCAGGTTGAAGGTAATATTACTACAGCTATAAAAGGTATGGGATACCTAGAGAATGGACACACTGTGAATACGAAAGCTTTCTAAAACTCAACGAATAATCGCTCTCCTGGTGCTCCAGTTTGACATTCCAACTGCTTAACTATCAATCTCCCAACTAGGAGAGACTGAACCTTTACCCTCCTGGTTCGCACAGGTTGCCAGTGTGGCAAAGTATGAAAGGGAAGAGGGAGAACCAAAGAGAGAGTAGCTGCTAGGCATTTGGACGGGCACATGTCACTCTTATTTCCCGGGAGGAAGAAGAATTAACCAAAGTCTCAGCCACCCACCGGGAACCAGTATAGGTCCTGAACCAAAATATGGGACTTGCATTCAGCTCACAAAAAAACGAGTTAAAAAATGGAGCTCAGGGGCAAAGCAATTCACAAACTGGCAGAGTAATAAACAACAACTATCATCCAAAAATCTGTTGAGGGAACGCAACGAGGTGGAGTTGAATGTGAGGCAGAATAGCAGGAAACAGATTTCAAGAGGTACGTTGGAATCGCCTTTAAAGCACAGGAAGAGGGGCACAACTTCGACAATGATGCACTTGGCCAAATAGTGCGTAAGCGTTTTCCCCTCAGTATATTCAGGAGAAAACGCATACACCCATTTTGGCCAAGAAAACAAGCGGGCAATGCAAATCTGCACTACAAAGAAGTATCACTTCCCACCGGTCCTAAGGGATATCCACATAAAGGGTAATAACCAGAAATTCAAGACAGGCCCTGGAGAACAGGGAGCCTTGTTATGCTGATGGCCGGGATGTAAATTGCCAACTGCCTCTCTGGAGGAGTGCACTGTGTTCCCTAAAACAAGTAAACAACAGAGCTACAGAGCCAAGGGCACTTCCACTCTAGGGAATATACCATTGGAAAACTGAAAATCAATAAGACAGAGCCACCCCAAAATTTAGGGCTGCACTGCTTACAAGAACCTCAACTTGGGTACACCTTAAGTATCCCAGGATAGATAAAAATGGTTCAAAAAATTGTGGTACTTACATATGATGGAATATCCCTCAGCCATGAAATCAATGTCATAAGACCAGTAGCAGCAAAATGAGTGGATTCAGGTTCGATGATTCTAAGTGAAATAAGTCACACAGAAAAAGAAACTTATCATAAGATATCACTTATGAAGATCCTGTAAACATGGCTAGACATGAACTGAGTTAGGAAAGAGAAGAGAGTCTCACATTTAGAAAACACTCTTATGCCTGCTTAAGGGAGAAGGAGAAGTGGGGTGATGCATAAAACCAGAGTTTGATATAAGCACAGGTACCGTTCCTGAAACCAACTATAGAATAGACAAGACCTACCTATACTTTCCTCAGTGAAAGGGACTCAAAACACCATATTTCCCGTAGGGGAATATATCTGACTAGTAAGTTTCTTAAAACCTATGTATTGATATGTCTCCATAAGGGAATCAAGTGTGTCTAGACTTGCATAAACATGGCAGCAAGAATCAGCTCAAACCCACTATAAAAAGGAATTTCAAATACAAAGCAAAAAAACAGGGACATTATTTACAATTCCTTCAGGTTCTCTGATGAAACCTGGAATATCCATGTCTACAATGACAGCTCGATGTGACATAAAGCTGGAAACTTGGAACTGACAGGATTGGTGAGATTGGGTGAGCAAATGCAGACCCTTTAAAGCAATAATGCATGGCACCCATTCCATGGGTCAGAACTCTCCAGGTTGAAGGGAATATGACTACAGCTATAACATGTACGGGAAACTTAGAGAATGGACACACTGTGAATATGAAAGGTTTCTAAAACTCAACAAATAGTCCCTCTCCTGGTGCTCCCGTTTGACTTTCCAACTCATTTACTATCATTCTCCCAACTTGGAGAGACAGCCCCTTTAACCTCCTGGTGCTCACAGTTTGCCCATTTGGCAGAGGATGAAAGGGAAGAGGGAGAACCAATGAGAGAGTAGCTGTTACGCATTTGGACGGTCATATGTCACTCTAATTTCCCGGCAGGGAGAAGAATTACCCAAAGTTGTAGCCACCCAACGGGAACCAGTATAGGCCCTGAACCAAAATTGTAGACATGCGTTCAGCTCACAAAAAAACGAGTTGAAAAATGGAGCTCAAGGTCACAGCAATTCACAAACTGGCAGAGTAATAAAGGACAACTATCATCCAAAAGTCTGTTGAGGGAAGGCAACGAGGCAGACTTGAATGCGAGGCAGAATAGTAGGAAACAGATTTCAAGAGGTACGTTGGAATCACCTGTAAAGCACAGGAAGAGGGGCCCAACTTCGACAATGATGCACTTGGCCAAAATGGGCGTATGCATTTTCTCCTGAATATATGCAGGAGAAAACGCATATGCCCTTTTTGGCCAAGCAAGCACGCGAGCAATGCAAATCTGCACTACAAAGATGTATCGCTCCCCACAGGTCAAAAGGGACATCCACAAAATGTGTAAATACCAGAAAGGCAAGACAGGCCCTGGAGAACAGGGAGCCTTGTTATACAGATGGGAGGGATGTAAATTGCGATCTGCCTTACTGGAGGAGTGCATTGTGTTCCCCAAAACAAGTAAACAACAGAGCTACTGAGCCAAGGGCACTTCCAGTCTAGGGAATATACCTTGGGAAAATTGAAAATCAATATGACAGAGCCACCCCCAAATTTAGGGCTGCACTGCTTACAAGAACCTCAACTTGGGTACACCTTAAATATCGAAGGAAAGATAAAAATGATTCAAAAAATTGTGGTACTTATGTACGATGGAATATCCCTCAGCCATGAAATCAATGTCATAAGACCAGTAGCAGCAAAATGAGTGGATTCAGGTAAGATGATTCTAAGTGAAGTAAGTCACACAGAAAAAGAAACGTATCACAAGATATCACTTATGAAGATCCTGTAAACATGGCTACACATGAACTGAGTTAAGAAAGAGAAGAGAGTCTCACATTTAGGAAACACTCTTATGCCTGCTTAAGGGGGAAGGAGAGGTGGGGTGATGCATAAAACCAGAGTTTGATATAAGCACATGTACCGTTTCATAAACCAACTATGGAATAGAAAAGACCTACACCTTCTTCAGTGAAAGTGACTCAAATCCCCATATTTCCCGCAGAGGAATATATCTGACTAGTAAGAATCTTAAAACCTATGTATTGATATGTCTCCATAAGGGAATCAAGTGTGTGTAGACGGGCATAAAGATGGGAGCGAGAATCAGCTCAAACCCACTATAAAAAGGAATTTCAAAAACAAAACAAAAAAACAGGGAAATTCTTTACAATTCCTTCAGGGTCTCTGATGAAACCTGGAATGACCCTATGTACAACGACAGCTGGATGTGGCATAGGGCTGGACACATGGGACTGAGAGGATTGGTGAGATTGGGTGAATGACCCTATGTACAACGACAGCTGGATGTGGCATAGGGCTGGACACATGGGACTGAGAGGATTGGTGAGATTGGGTGAGCAAAGGCAGACCCTTTAAAGCAATAATGCATGGCAACCATTCCATGGGCCCCAACTCTCCAGGTTGAAGGGAATATTACTACAGCTATAACATATATGGGAAACCTAGATAATGGACACACTGTGAATATGAAAGGTCTCTAAAACTCAACGAATATTCCCTCTCCTGGCGCTCCGGTTTGACTTTCCAACTGCTTTACTATCAATCTCTGAACCTGGAGAGACAGCACCTTTAACCTCCTGTTTCGCACAGGTTGCCAATTTTGCAGAGGATGAATGGGAAGAGGGAGAACCAATGAGAGAGTAGCTGTTAGGTATTTGGACGGGCATATGTCACTCTTATTTCCCGGGAGGAAGAAGAATAGACCAAAGTCTCAGCCACCCACCGGGAACCAGTATAGTTCCTGAACCAAAATATTGGACTTGCGTTCAGCTCAGAAAAAACGAGTTAAAATATGGAGCTCAGGGGCACAGCAATTCACAAACTGGCAGAGTAACAAAGGGCAACTATCGTCCAAAAATCTGTTGAGGGAAGGCAACGAGGTGGCCTTGAAAGGGAGCAGAATAGCAGGAAACAGATTTCAAGAGGTACGTTCGAATCACCTTTAAAGCACAGGAAGAGTCTCACAAATTCGACAATGATGCACTTGGCCAAAAAGTGTGTATGTGATTTCTCCTGAATATATTCAGGAGAAAACGTATACGCCCTTTTTGGCCAAGCAAGCAAGCGGGCAATGCTAATCTGAACTACAAAGTAGTATCACTTCCCACCGGTCAAAAGGGACATCAGAGAAATGTTTAAAAACCAGAAAGGCAACACTGGCCCTGGAGAACAGGGAGCCTTGTTATGCTGAAGGAAGGCATGTAAATTGCCAACTGCCTCTCTGGAGGAGTGCACTGTGTTCCCTAAAACAAGTAAACAACAGAGCTACAGAGCCAAGGGCACTTCAAGTCTAGGGAATATACCTTGGGAAAACTGAAAATCAATAAGACAAATCCACCCCAAAATTTAGGGCTGCACTGCTGACAAGAACCTCAACTTGGGTACACCTTAAATATTCCGTGAAAGATAAAAATGGTTCAAAAAATTGTGTTACTTACGTTATGATGGTATATCCCTCAGCCATGATATCAATGTCAAAAGACCAGTAGCAGCAAAATGAATGGATTCAGGTATGATGATTCTAAGTGAAATAAGTCACACAGAAAAAGAATCTTATCATAAGATATCACTTATGAAAATCCTGTAAACATGGATACACATGAACTGAGTTAGGAAAGAGAACAGAGTCTCACATTTAGAAAACACTCTTACGCCTGCTTAAGGGGGAAGGAGAGGTGGGGTGTTGCATAAAACTGAGTTTGATATAAGTACAGGCACCATTCCAGAAACCAAATACAAAATACACAAGATCTACACCTTCCTCACTGAAAGGTTATCAAGACCCCATACTTCACACAGAGGAATATATCTGACTAGTAAGGATCTTAAAACCTATGTATTGATATATCTCCGTAAGGGAAACAAGTGTGTCTAGACTGGCATAAACACGGCAGTGAGAATCAGCTCAAACCCACTATAAAAAGGAATTTCAAAAACAAAACAACAAAACAGGGAAATTCTTTACAATTCCTTCAGGCTCTCTGATGAACCTTGGAATGACCCTGTCTACAACGACAGCTGGAGGTGGCATAAGGCTGGACACATGGGACTGAGAGGATTGGTGAGATTGGGTGAGCAAATGCAGACCCTGTAAAGCAATAATGCATGACACCCATTCCATGGGTCCCAACTCTCCAGGTTGAAGGTAATATTACTACAGCTATAAAAGGTATGGGATACCTAGAGAATGGACACACTGTGAATACGAAAGCTTTCTAAAACTCAACGAATAATCACTCTCCTGGTGCTCCAGTTTGACATTCCAACTGCTTAACTATCAATCTCCCAACTAGGAGAGACTGAACCTTTACCCTCCTGGTTCGCACAGGTTGCCAGTGTGGCAAAGTATGAAAGGGAAGAGGGAGAACCAAAGAGAGAGTAGCTGCTAGGCATTTGGACGGGCACATGTCACTCTTATTTCCCGGGAGGAAGAAGAATTAACCAAAGTCTCAGCCACCCACCGGGAACCAGTATAGGTCCTGAACCAAAATATGGGACTTGCATTCAGCTCACAAAAAAACGAGTTAAAAAATGGAGCTCAGGGGCAAAGCAATTCACAAACTGGCAGAGTAATAAACAACAACTATCATCCAAAAATCTGTTGAGGGAACGCAACGAGGTGGAGTTGAATGTGAGGCAGAATAGCAGGAAACAGATTTCAAGAGGTACGTTGGAATCACCTTTAAAGCACAGGAAGAGGGGCACAACTTCGACAATGATGCACTTGGCCAAATAGTGCGTAAGCGTTTTCCCCTCAGTATATTCAGGAGAAAACGCATACACCCATTTTGGCCAAGAAAACAAGCGGGCAATGCAAATCTGCACTACAAAGAAGTATCACTTCCCACCGGTCCTAAGGGATATCCACATAAAGGGTAATAACCAGAAATTCAAGACAGGCCCTGGAGAACAGGGAGCCTTGTTATGCTGATGGCCGGGATGTAAATTGCCAACTGCCTCTCTGGAGGAGTGCACTGTGTTCCCTAAAACAAGTAAACAACAGAGCTACAGAGCCAAGGGCACTTCCACTCTAGGGAATATACCATTGGAAAACTGAAAATCAATAAGACAGAGCCACCCCAAAATTTAGGGCTGCACTGCTTACAAGAACCTCAACTTGGGTACACCTTAAGTATCCCAGGATAGATAAAAATGGTTCAAAAAATTGTGGTACTTACATATGATGGAATATCCCTCAGCCATGAAATCAATGTCATAAGACCAGTAGCAGCAAAATGAGTGGATTCAGGTTCGA
This sequence comes from Mesoplodon mirus, assembly GCF_964341445.2. Lineage (NCBI taxonomy): Eukaryota > Metazoa > Chordata > Mammalia > Artiodactyla > Ziphiidae > Mesoplodon > Mesoplodon mirus. The sequence continues at coordinate 160,231 of NW_028295251.1, forward strand.
TGATTCTAAGTGAAATAAGTCACACAGAAAAAGAAACTTATCATAAGATATCACTTATGAAGATCCTGTAAACATGGCTAGACATGAACTGAGTTAGGAAAGAGAAGAGAGTCTCACATTTAGAAAACACTCTTATGCCTGCTTAAGGGAGAAGGAGAAGTGGGGTGATGCATAAAACCAGAGTTTGATATAAGCACAGGTACCGTTCCTGAAACCAACTATAGAATAGACAAGACCTACCTATACTTTCCTCAGTGAAAGGGACTCAAAACACCATATTTCCCGTAGGGGAATATATCTGACTAGTAAGTTTCTTAAAACCTATGTATTGATATGTCTCCATAAGGGAATCAAGTGTGTCTAGACTTGCATAAACATGGCAGCAAGAATCAGCTCAAACCCACTATAAAAAGGAATTTCAAATACAAAGCAAAAAAACAGGGACATTATTTACAATTCCTTCAGGTTCTCTGATGAAACCTGGAATATCCATGTCTACAATGACAGCTCGATGTGACATAAAGCTGGAAACTTGGAACTGACAGGATTGGTGAGGTTGGGTGAGCAAATGCAGACCCTTTAAAGCAATAATGCATGGCACCCATTCCATGGGTCAGAACTCTCCAGGTTGAAGGGAATATGACTACAGCTATAACATGTACGGGAAACTTAGAGAATGGACACACTGTGAATATGAAAGGTTTCTAAAACTCAACAAATAGTCCCTCTCCTGGTGCTCCCGTTTGACTTTCCAACTCATTTACTATCATTCTCCCAACTTGGAGAGACAGCCCCTTTAACCTCCTGGTGCTCACAGTTTGCCCATTTGGCAGAGGATGAAAGGGAAGAGGGAGAACCAATGAGAGAGTAGCTGTTACGCATTTGGACGGTCATATGTCACTCTAATTTCCCGGCAGGGAGAAGAATTACCCAAAGTTGTAGCCACCCAACGGGAACCAGTATAGGCCCTGAACCAAAATTGTAGACATGCGTTCAGCTCACAAAAAAACGAGTTGTAAAATGGAGCTCAAGGTCACAGCAATTCACAAACTGGCAGAGTAATAAAGGACAACTATCATCCAAAAGTCTGTTGAGGGAAGGCAACGAGGCAGACTTGAATGCGAGGCAGAATAGTAGGAAACAGATTTCAAGAGGTACGTTGGAATCACCTGTAAAGCACAGGAAGAGGGGCCCAACTTCGACAACGATGCACTTGGCCAAAATGGGCGTATGCATTTTCTCCTGAATATATGCAGGAGAAAACGCATATGCCCTTTTTGGCCAAGCAAGCACGCGAGCAATGCAAATCTGCACTACAAAGATGTATCGCTCCCCACAGGTCAAAAGGGACATCCACAAAATGTGTAAATACCAGAAAGGCAAGACAGGCCCTGGAGAACAGGGAGCCTTGTTATACAGATGGGAGGGATGTAAATTGCGATCTGCCTTACTGGAGGAGTGCATTGTGTTCCCCAAAACAAGTAAACAACAGAGCTACTGAGCCAAGGGCACTTCCAGTCTAGGGAATATACCTTGGGAAAATTGAAAATCAATATGACAGAGCCACCCCCAAATTTAGGGCTGCACTGCTTACAAGAACCTCAACTTGGGTACACCTTAAATATCGAAGGAAAGATAAAAATGATTCAAAAAATTGTGGTACTTATGTACGATGGAATATCCCTCAGCCATGAAATCAATGTCATAAGACCAGTAGCAGCAAAATGAGTGGATTCAGGTAAGATGATTCTAAGTGAAGTAAGTCACACAGAAAAAGAAACGTATCACAAGATATCACTTATGAAGATCCTGTAAACATGGCTACACATGAACTGAGTTAAGAAAGAGAAGAGAGTCTCACATTTAGGAAACACTCTTATGCCTGCTTAAGGGGGAAGGAGAGGTGGGGTGATGCATAAAACCAGAGTTTGATATAAGCACATGTACCGTTTCATAAACCAACTATGGAATAGAAAAGACCTACACCTTCTTCAGTGAAAGTGACTCAAATCCCCATATTTCCCGCAGAGGAATATATCTGACTAGTAAGAATCTTAAAACCTATGTATTGATATGTCTCCATAAGGGAATCAAGTGTGTGTAGACGGGCATAAAGATGGGAGCGAGAATCAGCTCAAACCCACTATAAAAAGGAATTTCAAAAACAAAACAAAAAAACAGGGAAATTCTTTACAATTCCTTCAGGGTCTCTGATGAAACCTGGAATGACCCTATGTACAACGACAGCTGGATGTGGCATAGGGCTGGACACATGGGACTGAGAGGATTGGTGAGATTGGGTGAGCAAAGGCAGACCCTTTAAAGCAATAATGCATGGCAACCATTCCATGGGCCCCAACTCTCCAGGTTGAAGGGAATATTACTACAGCTATAACATATATGGGAAACCTAGATAATGGACACACTGTGAATATGAAAGGTCTCTAAAACTCAACGAATATTCCCTCTCCTGGCGCTCCGGTTTGACTTTCCAACTGCTTTACTATCAATCTCTGAACCTGGAGAGACAGCACCTTTAACCTCCTGTTTCGCACAGGTTGCCAATTTTGCAGAGGATGAATGGGAAGAGGGAGAACCAATGAGAGAGTAGCTGTTAGGTATTTGGACGGGCATATGTCACTCTTATTTCCCGGGAGGAAGAAGAATAGACCAAAGTCTCAGCCACCCACCGGGAACCAGTATAGTTCCTGAACCAAAATATTGGACTTGCGTTCAGCTCAGAAAAAACGAGTTAAAATATGGAGCTCAGGGGCACAGCAATTCACAAACTGGCAGAGTAACAAAGGGCAACTATCGTCCAAAAATCTGTTGAGGGAAGGCAACGAGGTGGCCTTGAAAGGGAGCAGAATAGCAGGAAACAGATTTCAAGAGGTACGTTCGAATCGCCTTTAAAGCACAGGAAGAGTCTCACAAATTCGACAATGATGCACTTGGCCAAAAAGTGTGTATGTGATTTCTCCTGAATATATTCAGGAGAAAACGTATACGCCCTTTTTGGCCAAGCAAGCAAGCGGGCAATGCTAATCTGAACTACAAAGTAGTATCACTTCCCACCGGTCAAAAGGGACATCAGAGAAATGTTTAAAAACCAGAAAGGCAACACTGGCCCTGGAGAACAGGGAGCCTTGTTATGCTGAAGGAAGGCATGTAAATTGCCAACTGCCTCTCTGGAGGAGTGCACTGTGTTCCCTAAAACAAGTAAACAACAGAGCTACAGAGCCAAGGGCACTTCAAGTCTAGGGAATATACCTTGGGAAAACTGAAAATCAATAAGACAAATCCACCCCAAAATTTAGGGCTGCACTGCTGACAAGAACCTCAACTTGGGTACACCTTAAATATTCCGTGAAAGATAAAAATGGTTCAAAAAATTGTGTTACTTACGTTATGATGGTATATCCCTCAGCCATGATATCAATGTCAAAAGACCAGTAGCAGCAAAATGAATGGATTCAGGTATGATGATTCTAAGTGAAATAAGTCACACAGAAAAAGAATCTTATCATAAGATATCACTTATGAAAATCCTGTAAACATGGATACACATGAACTGAGTTAGGAAAGAGAACAGAGTCTCACATTTAGAAAACACTCTTACGCCTGCTTAAGGGGGAAGGAGAGGTGGGGTGTTGCATAAAACTGAGTTTGATATAAGTACAGGCACCATTCCAGAAACCAAATACAAAATACACAAGATCTACACCTTCCTCACTGAAAGGTTATCAAGACCCCATACTTCACACAGAGGAATATATCTGACTAGTAAGGATCTTAAAACCTATGTATTGATATATCTCCGTAAGGGAAACAAGTGTGTCTAGACTGGCATAAACACGGCAGTGAGAATCAGCTCAAACCCACTATAAAAAGGAATTTCAAAAACAAAACAACAAAACAGGGAAATTCTTTACAATTCCTTCAGGCTCTCTGATGAACCTTGGAATGACCCTGTCTACAACGACAGCTGGAGGTGGCATAAGGCTGGACACATGGGACTGAGAGGATTGGTGAGATTGGGTGAGCAAATGCAGACCCTGTAAAGCAATAATGCATGACACCCATTCCATGGGTCCCAACTCTCCAGGTTGAAGGTAATATTACTACAGCTATAAAAGGTATGGGATACCTAGAGAATGGACACACTGTGAATACGAAAGCTTTCTAAAACTCAACGAATAATCGCTCTCCTGGTGCTCCAGTTTGACATTCCAACTGCTTAACTATCAATCTCCCAACTAGGAGAGACTGAACCTTTACCCTCCTGGTTCGCACAGGTTGCCAGTGTGGCAAAGTATGAAAGGGAAGAGGGAGAACCAAAGAGAGAGTAGCTGCTAGGCATTTGGACGGGCACATGTCACTCTTATTTCCCGGGAGGAAGAAGAATTAACCAAAGTCTCAGCCACCCACCGGGAACCAGTATAGGTCCTGAACCAAAATATGGGACTTGCATTCAGCTCACAAAAAAACGAGTTAAAAAATGGAGCTCAGGGGCAAAGCAATTCACAAACTGGCAGAGTAATAAACAACAACTATCATCCAAAAATCTGTTGAGGGAACGCAACGAGGTGGAGTTGAATGTGAGGCAGAATAGCAGGAAACAGATTTCAAGAGGTACGTTGGAATCGCCTTTAAAGCACAGGAAGAGGGGCACAACTTCGACAATGATGCACTTGGCCAAATAGTGCGTAAGCGTTTTCCCCTCAGTATATTCAGGAGAAAACGCATACACCCATTTTGGCCAAGAAAACAAGCGGGCAATGCAAATCTGCACTACAAAGAAGTATCACTTCCCACCGGTCCTAAGGGATATCCACATAAAGGGTAATAACCAGAAATTCAAGACAGGCCCTGGAGAACAGGGAGCCTTGTTATGCTGATGGCCGGGATGTAAATTGCCAACTGCCTCTCTGGAGGAGTGCACTGTGTTCCCTAAAACAAGTAAACAACAGAGCTACAGAGCCAAGGGCACTTCCACTCTAGGGAATATACCATTGGAAAACTGAAAATCAATAAGACAGAGCCACCCCAAAATTTAGGGCTGCACTGCTTACAAGAACCTCAACTTGGGTACACCTTAAGTATCCCAGGATAGATAAAAATGGTTCAAAAAATTGTGGTACTTACATATGATGGAATATCCCTCAGCCATGAAATCAATGTCATAAGACCAGTAGCAGCAAAATGAGTGGATTCAGGTTCGATGATTCTAAGTGAAATAAGTCACACAGAAAAAGAAACTTATCATAAGATATCACTTATGAAGATCCTGTAAACATGGCTAGACATGAACTGAGTTAGGAAAGAGAAGAGAGTCTCACATTTAGAAAACACTCTTATGCCTGCTTAAGGGAGAAGGAGAAGTGGGGTGATGCATAAAACCAGAGTTTGATATAAGCACAGGTACCGTTCCTGAAACCAACTATAGAATAGACAAGACCTACCTATACTTTCCTCAGTGAAAGGGACTCAAAACACCATATTTCCCGTAGGGGAATATATCTGACTAGTAAGTTTCTTAAAACCTATGTATTGATATGTCTCCATAAGGGAATCAAGTGTGTCTAGACTTGCATAAACATGGCAGCAAGAATCAGCTCAAACCCACTATAAAAAGGAATTTCAAATACAAAGCAAAAAAACAGGGACATTATTTACAATTCCTTCAGGTTCTCTGATGAAACCTGGAATATCCATGTCTACAATGACAGCTCGATGTGACATAAAGCTGGAAACTTGGAACTGACAGGATTGGTGAGGTTGGGTGAGCAAATGCAGACCCTTTAAAGCAATAATGCATGGCACCCATTCCATGGGTCAGAACTCTCCAGGTTGAAGGGAATATGACTACAGCTATAACATGTACGGGAAACTTAGAGAATGGACACACTGTGAATATGAAAGGTTTCTAAAACTCAACAAATAGTCCCTCTCCTGGTGCTCCCGTTTGACTTTCCAACTCATTTACTATCATTCTCCCAACTTGGAGAGACAGCCCCTTTAACCTCCTGGTGCTCACAGTTTGCCCATTTGGCAGAGGATGAAAGGGAAGAGGGAGAACCAATGAGAGAGTAGCTGTTACGCATTTGGACGGTCATATGTCACTCTAATTTCCCGGCAGGGAGAAGAATTACCCAAAGTTGTAGCCACCCAACGGGAACCAGTATAGGCCCTGAACCAAAATTGTAGACATGCGTTCAGCTCACAAAAAAACGAGTTGAAAAATGGAGCTCAAGGTCACAGCAATTCACAAACTGGCAGAGTAATAAAGGACAACTATCATCCAAAAGTCTGTTGAGGGAAGGCAACGAGGCAGACTTGAATGCGAGGCAGAATAGTAGGAAACAGATTTCAAGAGGTACGTTGGAATCACCTGTAAAGCACAGGAAGAGGGGCCCAACTTCGACAATGATGCACTTGGCCAAAATGGGCGTATGCATTTTCTCCTGAATATATGCAGGAGAAAACGCATATGCCCTTTTTGGCCAAGCAAGCACGCGAGCAATGCAAATCTGCACTACAAAGATGTATCGCTCCCCACAGGTCAAAAGGGACATCCACAAAATGTGTAAATACCAGAAAGGCAAGACAGGCCCTGGAGAACAGGGAGCCTTGTTATACAGATGGGAGGGATGTAAATTGCGATCTGCCTTACTGGAGGAGTGCATTGTGTTCCCCAAAACAAGTAAACAACAGAGCTACTGAGCCAAGGGCACTTCCAGTCTAGGGAATATACCTTGGGAAAATTGAAAATCAATATGACAGAGCCACCCCCAAATTTAGGGCTGCACTGCTTACAAGAACCTCAACTTGGGTACACCTTAAATATCGAAGGAAAGATAAAAATGATTCAAAAATTTGTGGTACTTATGTACGATGGAATATCCCTCAGCCATGAAATCAATGTCATAAGACCAGTAGCAGCAAAATGAGTGGATTCAGGTTCGATGATTCTAAGTGAAGTAAGTCACACAGAAAAAGAAACGTATCACAAGATATCACTTATGAAGATCCTGTAAACATGGCTACACATGAACTGAGTTAAGAAAGAGAAGAGAGTCTCACATTTAGGAAACACTCTTATGCCTGCTTAAGGGGGAAGGAGAGGTGGGGTGATGCATAAAACCAGAGTTTGATATAAGCACATGTACCGTTTCATAAACCAACTATGGAATAGAAAAGACCTACACCTTCTTCAGTGAAAGTGACTCAAATCCCCATATTTCCCGCAGAGGAATATATCTGACTAGTAAGAATCTTAAAACCTATGTATTGATATGTCTCCATAAGGGAATCAAGTGTGTGTAGACGGGCATAAAGATGGGAGCGAGAATCAGCTCAAACCCACTATAAAAAGGAATTTCAAAAACAAAACAAAAAAACAGGGAAATTCTTTACAATTCCTTCAGGGTCTCTGATGAAACCTGGAATGACCCTATGTACAACGACAGCTGGATGTGGCATAGGGCTGGACACATGGGACTGAGAGGATTGGTGAGATTGGGTGAGCAAAGGCAGACCCTTTAAAGCAATAATGCATGGCAACCATTCCATGGGCCCCAACTCTCCAGGTTGAAGGGAATATTACTACAGCTATAACATATATGGGAAACCTAGATAATGGACACACTGTGAATATGAAAGGTCTCTAAAACTCAACGAATATTCCCTCTCCTGGCGCTCCGGTTTGACTTTCCAACTGCTTTACTATCAATCTCTGAACCTGGAGAGACAGCACCTTTAACCTCCTGTTTCGCACAGGTTGCCAATTTTGCAGAGGATGAATGGGAAGAGGGAGAACCAATGAGAGAGTAGCTGTTAGGTATTTGGACGGGCATATGTCACTCTTATTTCCCGGGAGGAAGAAGAATAGACCAAAGTCTCAGCCACCCACCGGGAACCAGTATAGTTCCTGAACCAAAATATTGGACTTGCGTTCAGCTCAGAAAAAACGAGTTAAAATATGGAGCTCAGGGGCACAGCAATTCACAAACTGGCAGAGTAACAAAGGGCAACTATCGTCCAAAAATCTGTTGAGGGAAGGCAACGAGGTGGCCTTGAAAGGGAGCAGAATAGCAGGAAACAGATTTCAAGAGGTACGTTCGAATCGCCTTTAAAGCACAGGAAGAGTCTCACAAATTCGACAATGATGCACTTGGCCAAAAAGTGTGTATGTGATTTCTCCTGAATATATTCAGGAGAAAACGTATACGCCCTTTTTGGCCAAGCAAGCAAGCGGGCAATGCTAATCTGAACTACAAAGTAGTATCACTTCCCACCGGTCAAAAGGGACATCAGAGAAATGTTTAAAAACCAGAAAGGCAACACTGGCCCTGGAGAACAGGGAGCCTTGTTATGCTGAAGGAAGGCATGTAAATTGCCAACTGCCTCTCTGGAGGAGTGCACTGTGTTCCCTAAAACAAGTAAACAACAGAGCTACAGAGCCAAGGGCACTTCAAGTCTAGGGAATATACCTTGGGAAAACTGAAAATCAATAAGACAAATCCACCCCAAAATTTAGGGCTGCACTGCTGACAAGAACCTCAACTTGGGTACACCTTAAATATTCCGTGAAAGATAAAAATGGTTCAAAAAATTGTGTTACTTACGTTATGATGGTATATCCCTCAGCCATGATATCAATGTCAAAAGACCAGTAGCAGCAAAATGAATGGATTCAGGTATGATGATTCTAAGTGAAATAAGTCACACAGAAAAAGAATCTTATCATAAGATATCACTTATGAAAATCCTGTAAACATGGATACACATGAACTGAGTTAGGAAAGAGAACAGAGTCTCACATTTAGAAAACACTCTTACGCCTGCTTAAGGGGGAAGGAGAGGTGGGGTGTTGCATAAAACTGAGTTTGATATAAGTACAGGCACCATTCCAGAAACCAAATACAAAATACACAAGATCTACACCTTCCTCACTGAAAGGTTATCAAGACCCCATACTTCACACAGAGGAATATATCTGACTAGTAAGGATCTTAAAACCTATGTATTGATATATCTCCGTAAGGGAAACAAGTGTGTCTAGACTGGCATAAACACGGCAGTGAGAATCAGCTCAAACCCACTATAAAAAGGAATTTCAAAAACAAAACAACAAAACAGGGAAATTCTTTACAATTCCTTCAGGCTCTCTGATGAACCTTGGAATGACCCTGTCTACAACGACAGCTGGAGGTGGCATAAGGCTGGACACATGGGAATGAGAGGATTGGTGAGATTGGGTGAGCAAATGCAGACCCTGTAAAGCAATAATGCATGACACCCATTCCATGGGTCCCAACTCTCCAGGTTGAAGGTAATATTACTACAGCTATAAAAGGTATGGGATACCTAGAGAATGGACACACTGTGAATACGAAAGCTTTCTAAAACTCAACGAATAATCGCTCTCCTGGTGCTCCAGTTTGACATTCCAACTGCTTAACTATCAATCTCCCAACTAGGAGAGACTGAACCTTTACCCTCCTGGTTCGCACAGGTTGCCAGTGTGGCAAAGTATGAAAGGGAAGAGGGAGAACCAAAGAGAGAGTAGCTGCTAGGCATTTGGACGGGCACATGTCACTCTTATTTCCCGGGAGGAAGAAGAATTAACCAAAGTCTCAGCCACCCACCGGGAACCAGTATAGGTCCTGAACCAAAATATGGGACTTGCATTCAGCTCACAAAAAAACGAGTTAAAAAATGGAGCTCAGGGGCAAAGCAATTCACAAACTGGCAGAGTAATAAACAACAACTATCATCCAAAAATCTGTTGAGGGAACGCAACGAGGTGGAGTTGAATGTGAGGCAGAATAGCAGGAAACAGATTTCAAGAGGTACGTTGGAATCGCCTTTAAAGCACAGGAAGAGGGGCACAACTTCGACAATGATGCACTTGGCCAAATAGTGCGTAAGTGTTTTCCCCTCAGTATATTCAGGAGAAAACGCATACACCCATTTTGGCCAAGAAAACAAGCGGGCAATGCAAATCTGCACTACAAAGAAGTATCACTTCCCACCGGTCCTAAGGGATATCCACATAAAGGGTAATAACCAGAAATTCAAGACAGGCCCTGGAGAACAGGGAGCCTTGTTATGCTGATGGCCGGGATGTAAATTGCCAACTGCCTCTCTGGAGGAGTGCACTGTGTTCCCTAAAACAAGTAAACAACAGAGCTACAGAGCCAAGGGCACTTCCACTCTAGGGAATATACCATTGGAAAACTGAAAATCAATAAGACAGAGCCACCCCAAAATTTAGGGCTGCACTGCTTACAAGAACCTCAACTTGGGTACACCTTAAGTATCCCAGGATAGATAAAAATGGTTCAAAAAATTGTGGTACTTACATATGATGGAATATCCCTCAGCCATGAAATCAATGTCATAAGACCAGTAGCAGCAAAATGAGTGGATTCAGGTTCGATGATTCTAAGTGAAATAAGTCACACAGAAAAAGAAACTTATCATAAGATATCACTTATGAAGATCCTGTAAACATGGCTAGACATGAACTGAGTTAGGAAAGAGAAGAGAGTCTCACATTTAGAAAACACTCTTATGCCTGCTTAAGGGAGAAGGAGAAGTGGGGTGATGCATAAAACCAGAGTTTGATATAAGCACAGGTACCGTTCCTGAAACCAACTATAGAATAGACAAGACCTACCTATACTTTCCTCAGTGAAAGGGACTCAAAACACCATATTTCCCGTAGGGGAATATATCTGACTAGTAAGTTTCTTAAAACCTATGTATTGATATGTCTCCATAAGGGAATCAAGTGTGTCTAGACTTGCATAAACATGGCAGCAAGAATCAGCTCAAACCCACTATAAAAAGGAATTTCAAATACAAAGCAAAAAAACAGGGACATTATTTACAATTCCTTCAGGTTCTCTGATGAAACCTGGAATATCCATGTCTACAATGACAGCTCGATGTGACATAAAGCTGGAAACTTGGAACTGACAGGATTGGTGAGATTGGGTGAGCAAATGCAGACCCTTTAAAGCAATAATGCATGGCACCCATTCCATGGGTCAGAACTCTCCAGGTTGAAGGGAATATGACTACAGCTATAACATGTACGGGAAACTTAGAGAATGGACACACTGTGAATATGAAAGGTTTCTAAAACTCAACAAATAGTCCCTCTCCTGGTGCTCCCGTTTGACTTTCCAACTCATTTACTATCATTCTCCCAACTTGGAGAGACAGCCCCTTTAACCTCCTGGTGCTCACAGTTTGCCCATTTGGCAGAGGATGAAAGGGAAGAGGGAGAACCAATGAGAGAGTAGCTGTTACGCATTTGGACGGTCATATGTCACTCTAATTTCCCGGCAGGGAGAAGAATTACCCAAAGTTGTAGCCACCCAACGGGAACCAGTATAGGCCCTGAACCAAAATTGTAGACATGCGTTCAGCTCACAAAAAAACGAGTTGAAAAATGGAGCTCAAGGTCACAGCAATTCACAAACTGGCAGAGTAATAAAGGACAACTATCATCCAAAAGTCTGTTGAGGGAAGGCAACGAGGCAGACTTGAATGCGAGGCAGAATAGTAGGAAACAGATTTCAAGAGGTACGTTGGAATCACCTGTAAAGCACAGGAAGAGGGGCCCAACTTCGACAATGATGCACTTGGCCAAAATGGGCGTATGCATTTTCTCCTGAATATATGCAGGAGAAAACGCATATGCCCTTTTTGGCCAAGCAAGCACGCGAGCAATGCAAATCTGCACTACAAAGATGTATCGCTCCCCACAGGTCAAAAGGGACATCCACAAAATGTGTAAATACCAGAAAGGCAAGACAGGCCCTGGAGAACAGGGAGCCTTGTTATACAGATGGGAGGGATGTAAATTGCGATCTGCCTTACTGGAGGAGTGCATTGTGTTCCCCAAAACAAGTAAACAACAGAGCTACTGAGCCAAGGGCACTTCCAGTCTAGGGAATATACCTTGGGAAAATTGAAAATCAATATGACAGAGCCACCCCCAAATTTAGGGCTGCACTGCTTACAAGAACCTCAACTTGGGTACACCTTAAATATCGAAGGAAAGATAAAAATGATTCAAAAAATTGTGGTACTTATGTACGATGGAATATCCCTCAGCCATGAAATCAATGTCATAAGACCAGTAGCAGCAAAATGAGTGGATTCAGGTAAGATGATTCTAAGTGAAGTAAGTCACACAGAAAAAGAAACGTATCACAAGATATCACTTATGAAGATCCTGTAAACATGGCTACACATGAACTGAGTTAAGAAAGAGAAGAGAGTCTCACATTTAGGAAACACTCTTATGCCTGCTTAAGGGGGAAGGAGAGGTGGGGTGATGCATAAAACCAGAGTTTGATATAAGCACATGTACCGTTTCATAAACCAACTATGGAATAGAAAAGACCTACACCTTCTTCAGTGAAAGTGACTCAAATCCCCATATTTCCCGCAGAGGAATATATCTGACTAGTAAGAATCTTAAAACCTATGTATTGATATGTCTCCATAAGGGAATCAAGTGTGTGTAGACGGGCATAAAGATGGGAGCGAGAATCAGCTCAAACCCACTATAAAAAGGAATTTCAAAAACAAAACAAAAAAACAGGGAAATTCTTTACAATTCCTTCAGGGTCTCTGATGAAACCTGGAATGACCCTATGTACAACGACAGCTGGATGTGGCATAGGGCTGGACACATGGGACTGAGAGGATTGGTGAGATTGGGTGAGCAAAGCCAGACCCTTTAAAGCAATAATGCATGGCAACCATTCCATGGGCCCCAACTCTCCAGGTTGAAGGGAATATTACTACAGCTATAACATATATGGGAAACCTAGATAATGGACACACTGTGAATATGAAAGGTCTCTAAAACTCAACGAATATTCCCTCTCCTGGCGCTCCGGTTTGACTTTCCAACTGCTTTACTATCAATCTCTGAACCTGGAGAGACAGCACCTTTAACCTCCTGTTTCGCACAGGTTGCCAATTTTGCAGAGGATGAATGGGAAGAGGGAGAACCAATGAGAGAGTAGCTGTTAGGTATTTGGACGGGCATATGTCACTCTTATTTCCCGGGAGGAAGAAGAATAGACCAAAGTCTCAGCCACCCACCGGGAACCAGTATAGTTCCTGAACCAAAATATTGGACTTGCGTTCAGCTCAGAAAAAACGAGTTAAAATATGGAGCTCAGGGGCACAGCAATTCACAAACTGGCAGAGTAACAAAGGGCAACTATCGTCCAAAAATCTGTTGAGGGAAGGCAACGAGGTGGCCTTGAAAGGGAGCAGAATAGCAGGAAACAGATTTCAAGAGGTACGTTCGAATCGCCTTTAAAGCACAGGAAGAGTCTCACAAATTCGACAATGATGCACTTGGCCAAAAAGTGTGTATGTGATTTCTCCTGAATATATTCAGGAGAAAACGTATACGCCCTTTTTGGCCAAGCAAGCAAGCGGGCAATGCTAATCTGAACTACAAAGTAGTATCACTTCCCACCGGTCAAAAGGGACATCAGAGAAATGTTTAAAAACCAGAAAGGCAACACTGGCCCTGGAGAACAGGGAGCCTTGTTATGCTGAAGGAAGGCATGTAAATTGCCAACTGCCTCTCTGGAGGAGTGCACTGTGTTCCCTAAAACAAGTAAACAACAGAGCTACAGAGCCAAGGGCACTTCAAGTCTAGGGAATATACCTTGGGAAAACTGAAAATCAATAAGACAAATCCACCCCAAAATTTAGGGCTGCACTGCTGACAAGAACCTCAACTTGGGTACACCTTAAATATTCCGTGAAAGATAAAAATGGTTCAAAAAATTGTGTTACTTACGTTATGATGGTATATCCCTCAGCCATGATATCAATGTCAAAAGACCAGTAGCAGCAAAATGAATGGATTCAGGTATGATGATTCTAAGTGAAATAAGTCACACAGAAAAAGAATCTTATCATAAGATATCACTTATGAAAATCCTGTAAACATGGATACACATGAACTGAGTTAGGAAAGAGAACAGAGTCTCACATTTAGAAAACACTCTTACGCCTGCTTAAGGGGGAAGGAGAGGTGGGGTGTTGCATAAAACTGAGTTTGATATAAGTACAGGCACCATTCCAGAAACCAAATACAAAATACACAAGATCTACACCTTCCTCACTGAAAGGTTATCAAGACCCCATACTTCACACAGAGGAATATATCTGACTAGTAAGGATCTTAAAACCTATGTATTGATATATCTCCGTAAGGGAAACAAGTGTGTCTAGACTGGCATAAACACGGCAGTGAGAATCAGCTCAAACCCACTATAAAAAGGAATTTCAAAAACAAAACAACAAAACAGGGAAATTCTTTACAATTCCTTCAGGCTCTCTGATGAACCTTGGAATGACCCTGTCTACAACGACAGCTGGAGGTGGCATAAGGCTGGACACATGGGACTGAGAGGATTGGTGAGATTGGGTGAGCAAATGCAGACCCTGTAAAGCAATAATGCATGACACCCATTCCATGGGTCCCAACTCTCCAGGTTGAAGGTAATATTACTACAGCTATAAAAGGTATGGGATACCTAGAGAATGGACACACTGTGAATACGAAAGCTTTCTAAAACTCAACGAATAATCGCTCTCCTGGTGCTCCAGTTTGACATTCCAACTGCTTAACTATCAATCTCCCAACTAGGAGAGACTGAACCTTTACCCTCCTGGTTCGCACAGGTTGCCAGTGTGGCAAAGTATGAAAGGGAAGAGGGAGAACCAAAGAGAGAGTAGCTGCTAGGCATTTGGACGGGCACATGTCACTCTTATTTCCCGGGAGGAAGAAGAATTAACCAAAGTCTCAGCCACCCACCGGGAACCAGTATAGGTCCTGAACCAAAATATGGGACTTGCATTCAGCTCACAAAAAAACGAGTTAAAAAATGGAGCTCAGGGGCAAAGCAATTCACAAACTGGCAGAGTAATAAACAACAACTATCATCCAAAAATCTGTTGAGGGAACGCAACGAGGTGGAGTTGAATGTGAGGCAGAATAGCAGGAAACAGATTTCAAGAGGTACGTTGGAATCGCCTTTAAAGCACAGGAAGAGGGGCACAACTTCGACAATGATGCACTTGGCCAAATAGTGCGTAAGCGTTTTCCCCTCAGTATATTCAGGAGAAAACGCATACACCCATTTTGGCCAAGAAAACAAGCGGGCAATGCAAATCTGCACTACAAAGAAGTATCACTTCCCACCGGTCCTAAGGGATATCCACATAAAGGGTAATAACCAGAAATTCAAGACAGGCCCTGGAGAACAGGGAGCCTTGTTATGCTGATGGCCGGGATGTAAATTGCCAACTGCCTCTCTGGAGGAGTGCACTGTGTTCCCTAAAACAAGTAAACAACAGAGCTACAGAGCCAAGGGCACTTCCACTCTAGGGAATATACCATTGGAAAACTGAAAATCAATAAGACAGAGCCACCCCAAAATTTAGGGCTGCACTGCTTACAAGAACCTCAACTTGGGTACACCTTAAGTATCCCAGGATAGATAAAAATGGTTCAAAAAATTGTGGTACTTACATATGATGGAATATCCCTCAGCCATGAAATCAATGTCATAAGACCAGTAGCAGCAAAATGAGTGGATTCAGGTTTGATGATTCTAAGTGAAATAAGTCACACAGAAAAAGAAACTTATCATAAGATATCACTTATGAAGATCCTGTAAACATGGCTAGACATGAACTGAGTTAGGAAAGAGAAGAGAGTCTCACATTTAGAAAACACTCTTATGCCTGCTTAAGGGAGAAGGAGAAGTGGGGTGATGCATAAAACCAGAGTTTGATATAAGCACAGGTACCGTTCCTGAAACCAACTATAGAATAGACAAGACCTACCTATACTTTCCTCAGTGAAAGGGACTCAAAACACCATATTTCCCGTAGGGGAATATATCTGACTAGTAAGTTTCTTAAAACCTATGTATTGATATGTCTCCATAAGGGAATCAAGTGTGTCTAGACTTGCATAAACATGGCAGCAAGAATCAGCTCAAACCCACTATAAAAAGGAATTTCAAATACAAAGCAAAAAAACAGGGACATTATTTACAATTCCTTCAGGTTCTCTGATGAAACCTGGAATATCCATGTCTACAATGACAGCTCGATGTGACATAAAGCTGGAAACTTGGAACTGACAGGATTGGTGAGATTGGGTGAGCAAATGCAGACCCTTTAAAGCAATAATGCATGGCACCCATTCCATGGGTCAGAACTCTCCAGGTTGAAGGGAATATGACTACAGCTATAACATGTACGGGAAACTTAGAGAATGGACACACTGTGAATATGAAAGGTTTCTAAAACTCAACAAATAGTCCCTCTCCTGGTGCTCCCGTTTGACTTTCCAACTCATTTACTATCATTCTCCCAACTTGGAGAGACAGCCCCTTTAACCTCCTGGTGCTCACAGTTTGCCCATTTGGCAGAGGATGAAAGGGAAGAGGGAGAACCAATGAGAGAGTAGCTGTTACGCATTTGGACGGTCATATGTCACTCTAATTTCCCGGCAGGGAGAAGAATTACCCAAAGTTGTAGCCACCCAACGGGAACCAGTATAGGCCCTGAACCAAAATTGTAGACATGCGTTCAGCTCACAAAAAAACGAGTTGAAAAATGGAGCTCAAGGTCACAGCAATTCACAAACTGGCAGAGTAATAAAGGACAACTATCATCCAAAAGTCTGTTGAGGGAAGGCAACGAGGCAGACTTGAATGCGAGGCAGAATAGTAGGAAACAGATTTCAAGAGGTACGTTGGAATCACCTGTAAAGCACAGGAAGAGGGGCCCAACTTCGACAATGATGCACTTGGCCAAAATGGGCGTATGCATTTTCTCCTGAATATATGCAGGAGAAAACGCATATGCCCTTTTTGGCCAAGCAAGCACGCGAGCAATGCAAATCTGCACTACAAAGATGTATCGCTCCCCACAGGTCAAAAGGGACATCCACAAAATGTGTAAATACCAGAAAGGCAAGACAGGCCCTGGAGAACAGGGAGCCTTGTTATACAGATGGGAGGGATGTAAATTGCGATCTGCCTTACTGGAGGAGTGCATTGTGTTCCCCAAAACAAGTAAACAACAGAGCTACTGAGCCAAGGGCACTTCCAGTCTAGGGAATATACCTTGGGAAAATTGAAAATCAATATGACAGAGCCACCCCCAAATTTAGGGCTGCACTGCTTACAAGAACCTCAACTTGGGTACACCTTAAATATCGAAGGAAAGATAAAAATGATTCAAAAAATTGTGGTACTTATGTACGATGGAATATCCCTCAGCCATGAAATCAATGTCATAAGACCAGTAGCAGCAAAATGAGTGGATTCAGGTAAGATGATTCTAAGTGAAGTAAGTCACACAGAAAAAGAAACGTATCACAAGATATCACTTATGAAGATCCTGTAAACATGGCTACACATGAACTGAGTTAAGAAAGAGAAGAGAGTCTCACATTTAGGAAACACTCTTATGCCTGCTTAAGGGGGAAGGAGAGGTGGGGTGATGCATAAAACCAGAGTTTGATATAAGCACATGTACCGTTTCATAAACCAACTATGGAATAGAAAAGACCTACACCTTCTTCAGTGAAAGTGACTCAAATCCCCATATTTCCCGCAGAGGAATATATCTGACTAGTAAGAATCTTAAAACCTATGTATTGATATGTCTCCATAAGGGAATCAAGTGTGTGTAGACGGGCATAAAGATGGCAGCAAGAATCAGCTCAAACCCACTATAAAAAGGAATTTCAAATACAAAGCAAAAAAACAGGGACATTATTTACAATTCCTTCAGGTTCTCTGATGAAACCTGGAATATCCATGTCTACAATGACAGCTCGATGTGACATAAAGCTGGAAACTTGGAACTGACAGGATTGGTGAGATTGGGTGAGCAAATGCAGACCCTTTAAAGCAATAATGCATGGCACCCATTCCATGGGTCAGAACTCTCCAGGTTGAAGGGAATATGACTACAGCTATAACATGTACGGGAAACTTAGAGAATGGACACACTGTGAATATGAAAGGTTTCTAAAACTCAACAAATAGTCCCTCTCCTGGTGCTCCCGTTTGACTTTCCAACTCATTTACTATCATTCTCCCAACTTGGAGAGACAGCCCCTTTAACCTCCTGGTGCTCACAGTTTGCCCATTTGGCAGAGGATGAAAGGGAAGAGGGAGAACCAATGAGAGAGTAGCTGTTACGCATTTGGACGGTCATATGTCACTCTAATTTCCCGGCAGGGAGAAGAATTACCCAAAGTTGTAGCCACCCAACGGGAACCAGTATAGGCCCTGAACCAAAATTGTAGACATGCGTTCAGCTCACAAAAAAACGAGTTGAAAAATGGAGCTCAAGGTCACAGCAATTCACAAACTGGCAGAGTAATAAAGGACAACTATCATCCAAAAGTCTGTTGAGGGAAGGCAACGAGGCAGACTTGAATGCGAGGCAGAATAGTAGGAAACAGATTTCAAGAGGTACGTTGGAATCACCTGTAAAGCACAGGAAGAGGGGCCCAACTTCGACAATGATGCACTTGGCCAAAATGGGCGTATGCATTTTCTCCTGAATATATGCAGGAGAAAACGCATATGCCCTTTTTGGCCAAGCAAGCACGCGAGCAATGCAAATCTGCACTACAAAGATGTATCGCTCCCCACAGGTCAAAAGGGACATCCACAAAATGTGTAAATACCAGAAAGGCAAGACAGGCCCTGGAGAACAGGGAGCCTTGTTATACAGATGGGAGGGATGTAAATTGCGATCTGCCTTACTGGAGGAGTGCATTGTGTTCCCCAAAACAAGTAAACAACAGAGCTACTGAGCCAAGGGCACTTCCAGTCTAGGGAATATACCTTGGGAAAATTGAAAATCAATATGACAGAGCCACCCCCAAATTTAGGGCTGCACTGCTTACAAGAACCTCAACTTGGGTACACCTTAAATATCGAAGGAAAGATAAAAATGATTCAAAAAATTGTGGTACTTATGTACGATGGAATATCCCTCAGCCATGAAATCAATGTCATAAGACCAGTAGCAGCAAAATGAGTGGATTCAGGTAAGATGATTCTAAGTGAAGTAAGTCACACAGAAAAAGAAACGTATCACAAGATATCACTTATGAAGATCCTGTAAACATGGCTACACATGAACTGAGTTAAGAAAGAGAAGAGAGTCTCACATTTAGGAAACACTCTTATGCCTGCTTAAGGGGGAAGGAGAGGTGGGGTGATGCATAAAACCAGAGTTTGATATAAGCACATGTACCGTTTCATAAACCAACTATGGAATAGAAAAGACCTACACCTTCTTCAGTGAAAGTGACTCAAATCCCCATATTTCCCGCAGAGGAATATATCTGACTAGTAAGAATCTTAAAACCTATGTATTGATATGTCTCCATAAGGGAATCAAGTGTGTGTAGACGGGCATAAAGATGGGAGCGAGAATCAGCTCAAACCCACTATAAAAAGGAATTTCAAAAACAAAACAAAAAAACAGGGAAATTCTTTACAATTCCTTCAGGGTCTCTGATGAAACCTGGAATGACCCTATGTACAACGACAGCTGGATGTGGCATAGGGCTGGACACATGGGACTGAGAGGATTGGTGAGATTGGGTGAGCAAAGCCAGACCCTTTAAAGCAATAATGCATGGCAACCATTCCATGGGCCCCAACTCTCCAGGTTGAAGGGAATATTACTACAGCTATAACATATATGGGAAACCTAGATAATGGACACACTGTGAATATGAAAGGTCTCTAAAACTCAACGAATATTCCCTCTCCTGGCGCTCCGGTTTGACTTTCCAACTGCTTTACTATCAATCTCTGAACCTGGAGAGACAGCACCTTTAACCTCCTGTTTCGCACAGGTTGCCAATTTTGCAGAGGATGAATGGGAAGAGGGAGAACCAATGAGAGAGTAGCTGTTAGGTATTTGGACGGGCATATGTCACTCTTATTTCCCGGGAGGAAGAAGAATAGACCAAAGTCTCAGCCACCCACCGGGAACCAGTATAGTTCCTGAACCAAAATATTGGACTTGCGTTCAGCTCAGAAAAAACGAGTTAAAATATGGAGCTCAGGGGCACAGCAATTCACAAACTGGCAGAGTAACAAAGGGCAACTATCGTCCAAAAATCTGTTGAGGGAAGGCAACGAGGTGGCCTTGAAAGGGAGCAGAATAGCAGGAAACAGATTTCAAGAGGTACGTTCGAATCGCCTTTAAAGCACAGGAAGAGTCTCACAAATTCGACAATGATGCACTTGGCCAAAAAGTGTGTATGTGATTTCTCCTGAATATATTCAGGAGAAAACGTATACGCCCTTTTTGGCCAAGCAAGCAAGCGGGCAATGCTAATCTGAACTACAAAGTAGTATCACTTCCCACCGGTCAAAAGGGACATCAGAGAAATGTTTAAAAACCAGAAAGGCAACACTGGCCCTGGAGAACAGGGAGCCTTGTTATGCTGAAGGAAGGCATGTAAATTGCCAACTGCCTCTCTGGAGGAGTGCACTGTGTTCCCTAAAACAAGTAAACAACAGAGCTACAGAGCCAAGGGCACTTCAAGTCTAGGGAATATACCTTGGGAAAACTGAAAATCAATAAGACAAATCCACCCCAAAATTTAGGGCTGCACTGCTGACAAGAACCTCAACTTGGGTACACCTTAAATATTCCGTGAAAGATAAAAATGGTTCAAAAAATTGTGTTACTTACGTTATGATGGTATATCCCTCAGCCATGATATCAATGTCAAAAGACCAGTAGCAGCAAAATGAATGGATTCAGGTATGATGATTCTAAGTGAAATAAGTCACACAGAAAAAGAATCTTATCATAAGATATCACTTATGAAAATCCTGTAAACATGGATACACATGAACTGAGTTAGGAAAGAGAACAGAGTCTCACATTTAGAAAACACTCTTACGCCTGCTTAAGGGGGAAGGAGAGGTGGGGTGTTGCATAAAACTGAGTTTGATATAAGTACAGGCACCATTCCAGAAACCAAATACAAAATACACAAGATCTACACCTTCCTCACTGAAAGGTTATCAAGACCCCATACTTCACACAGAGGAATATATCTGACTAGTAAGGATC
Source organism: Mesoplodon mirus (assembly GCF_964341445.2). Taxonomy (NCBI): domain Eukaryota; kingdom Metazoa; phylum Chordata; class Mammalia; order Artiodactyla; family Ziphiidae; genus Mesoplodon; species Mesoplodon mirus. The sequence goes on from NW_028295251.1 coordinate 181,429, forward strand.
TTAAAACCTATGTATTGATATATCTCCGTAAGGGAAACAAGTGTGTCTAGACTGGCATAAACACGGCAGTGAGAATCAGCTCAAACCCACTATAAAAAGGAATTTCAAAAACAAAACAACAAAACAGGGAAATTCTTTACAATTCCTTCAGGCTCTCTGATGAACCTTGGAATGACCCTGTCTACAACGACAGCTGGAGGTGGCATAAGGCTGGACACATGGGACTGAGAGGATTGGTGAGATTGGGTGAGCAAATGCAGACCCTGTAAAGCAATAATGCATGACACCCATTCCATGGGTCCCAACTCTCCAGGTTGAAGGTAATATTACTACAGCTATAAAAGGTATGGGATACCTAGAGAATGGACACACTGTGAATACGAAAGCTTTCTAAAACTCAACGAATAATCGCTCTCCTGGTGCTCCAGTTTGACATTCCAACTGCTTAACTATCAATCTCCCAACTAGGAGAGACTGAACCTTTACCCTCCTGGTTCGCACAGGTTGCCAGTGTGGCAAAGTATGAAAGGGAAGAGGGAGAACCAAAGAGAGAGTAGCTGCTAGGCATTTGGACGGGCACATGTCACTCTTATTTCCCGGGAGGAAGAAGAATTAACCAAAGTCTCAGCCACCCACCGGGAACCAGTATAGGTCCTGAACCAAAATATGGGACTTGCATTCAGCTCACAAAAAAATGAGTTAAAAAATGGAGCTCAGGGGCAAAGCAATTCACAAACTGGCAGAGTAATAAACAACAACTATCATCCAAAAATCTGTTGAGGGAACGCAACGAGGTGGAGTTGAATGTGAGGCAGAATAGCAGGAAACAGATTTCAAGAGGTACGTTGGAATCGCCTTTAAAGCACAGGAAGAGGGGCACAACTTCGACAATGATGCACTTGGCCAAATAGTGCGTAAGCGTTTTCCCCTCAGTATATTCAGGAGAAAACGCATACACCCATTTTGGCCAAGAAAACAAGCGGGCAATGCAAATCTGCACTACAAAGAAGTATCACTTCCCACCGGTCCTAAGGGATATCCACATAAAGGGTAATAACCAGAAATTCAAGACAGGCCCTGGAGAACAGGGAGCCTTGTTATGCTGATGGCCGGGATGTAAATTGCCAACTGCCTCTCTGGAGGAGTGCACTGTGTTCCCTAAAACAAGTAAACAACAGAGCTACAGAGCCAAGGGCACTTCCACTCTAGGGAATATACCATTGGAAAACTGAAAATCAATAAGACAGAGCCACCCCAAAATTTAGGGCTGCACTGCTTACAAGAACCTCAACTTGGGTACACCTTAAGTATCCCAGGATAGATAAAAATGGTTCAAAAAATTGTGGTACTTACATATGATGGAATATCCCTCAGCCATGAAATCAATGTCATAAGACCAGTAGCAGCAAAATGAGTGGATTCAGGTTCGATGATTCTAAGTGAAATAAGTCACACAGAAAAAGAAACTTATCATAAGATATCACTTATGAAGATCCTGTAAACATGGCTAGACATGAACTGAGTTAGGAAAGAGAAGAGAGTCTCACATTTAGAAAACACTCTTATGCCTGCTTAAGGGAGAAGGAGAAGTGGGGTGATGCATAAAACCAGAGTTTGATATAAGCACAGGTACCGTTCCTGAAACCAACTATAGAATAGACAAGACCTACCTATACTTTCCTCAGTGAAAGGGACTCAAAACACCATATTTCCCGTAGGGGAATATATCTGACTAGTAAGTTTCTTAAAACCTATGTATTGATATGTCTCCATAAGGGAATCAAGTGTGTCTAGACTTGCATAAACATGGCAGCAAGAATCAGCTCAAACCCACTATAAAAAGGAATTTCAAATACAAAGCAAAAAAACAGGGACATTATTTACAATTCCTTCAGGTTCTCTGATGAAACCTGGAATATCCATGTCTACAATGACAGCTCGATGTGACATAAAGCTGGAAACTTGGAACTGACAGGATTGGTGAGATTGGGTGAGCAAATGCAGACCCTTTAAAGCAATAATGCATGGCACCCATTCCATGGGTCAGAACTCTCCAGGTTGAAGGGAATATGACTACAGCTATAACATGTACGGGAAACTTAGAGAATGGACACACTGTGAATATGAAAGGTTTCTAAAACTCAACAAATAGTCCCTCTCCTGGTGCTCCCGTTTGACTTTCCAACTCATTTACTATCATTCTCCCAACTTGGAGAGACAGCCCCTTTAACCTCCTGGTGCTCACAGTTTGCCCATTTGGCAGAGGATGAAAGGGAAGAGGGAGAACCAATGAGAGAGTAGCTGTTACGCATTTGGACGGTCATATGTCACTCTAATTTCCGGGCAGGGAGAAGAATTACCCAAAGTTGTAGCCACCCAACGGGAACCAGTATAGGCCCTGAACCAAAATTGTAGACATGCGTTCAGCTCACAAAAAAACGAGTTGAAAAATGGAGCTCAAGGTCACAGCAATTCACAAACTGGCAGAGTAATAAAGGACAACTATCATCCAAAAGTCTGTTGAGGGAAGGCAACGAGGCAGACTTGAATGCGAGGCAGAATAGTAGGAAACAGATTTCAAGAGGTACGTTGGAATCACCTGTAAAGCACAGGAAGAGGGGCCCAACTTCGACAATGATGCACTTGGCCAAAATGGGCGTATGCATTTTCTCCTGAATATATGCAGGAGAAAACGCATATGCCCTTTTTGGCCAAGCAAGCACGCGAGCAATGCAAATCTGCACTACAAAGATGTATCGCTCCCCACAGGTCAAAAGGGACATCCACAAAATGTGTAAATACCAGAAAGGCAAGACAGGCCCTGGAGAACAGGGAGCCTTGTTATACAGATGGGAGGGATGTAAATTGCGATCTGCCTTACTGGAGGAGTGCATTGTGTTCCCCAAAACAAGTAAACAACAGAGCTACTGAGCCAAGGGCACTTCCAGTCTAGGGAATATACCTTGGGAAAATTGAAAATCAATATGACAGAGCCACCCCCAAATTTAGGGCTGCACTGCTTACAAGAACCTCAACTTGGGTACACCTTAAATATCGAAGGAAAGATAAAAATGATTCAAAAAATTGTGGTACTTATGTACGATGGAATATCCCTCAGCCATGAAATCAATGTCATAAGACCAGTAGCAGCAAAATGAGTGGATTCAGGTAAGATGATTCTAAGTGAAGTAAGTCACACAGAAAAAGAAACGTATCACAAGATATCACTTATGAAGATCCTGTAAACATGGCTACACATGAACTGAGTTAAGAAAGAGAAGAGAGTCTCACATTTAGGAAACACTCTTATGCCTGCTTAAGGGGGAAGGAGAGGTGGGGTGATGCATAAAACCAGAGTTTGATATAAGCACATGTACCGTTTCATAAACCAACTATGGAATAGAAAAGACCTACACCTTCTTCAGTGAAAGTGACTCAAATCCCCATATTTCCCGCAGAGGAATATATCTGACTAGTAAGAATCTTAAAACCTATGTATTGATATGTCTCCATAAGGGAATCAAGTGTGTGTAGACGGGCATAAAGATGGGAGCGAGAATCAGCTCAAACCCACTATAAAAAGGAATTTCAAAAACAAAACAAAAAAACAGGGAAATTCTTTACAATTCCTTCAGGGTCTCTGATGAAACCTGGAATGACCCTATGTACAACGACAGCTGGATGTGGCATAGGGCTGGACACATGGGACTGAGAGGATTGGTGAGATTGGGTGAGCAAAGGCAGACCCTTTAAAGCAATAATGCATGGCAACCATTCCATGGGCCCCAACTCTCCAGGTTGAAGGGAATATTACTACAGCTATAACATATATGGGAAACCTAGATAATGGACACACTGTGAATATGAAAGGTCTCTAAAACTCAACGAATATTCCCTCTCCTGGCGCTCCGGTTTGACTTTCCAACTGCTTTACTATCAATCTCTGAACCTGGAGAGACAGCACCTTTAACCTCCTGTTTCGCACAGGTTGCCAATTTTGCAGAGGATGAATGGGAAGAGGGAGAACCAATGAGAGAGTAGCTGTTAGGTATTTGGACGGGCATATGTCACTCTTATTTCCCGGGAGGAAGAAGAATAGACCAAAGTCTCAGCCACCCACCGGGAACCAGTATAGTTCCTGAACCAAAATATTGGACTTGCGTTCAGCTCAGAAAAAACGAGTTAAAATATGGAGCTCAGGGGCACAGCAATTCACAAACTGGCAGAGTAACAAAGGGCAACTATCGTCCAAAAATCTGTTGAGGGAAGGCAACGAGGTGGCCTTGAAAGGGAGCAGAATAGCAGGAAACAGATTTCAAGAGGTACGTTCGAATCGCCTTTAAAGCACAGGAAGAGTCTCACAAATTCGACAATGATGCACTTGGCCAAAAAGTGTGTATGTGATTTCTCCTGAATATATTCAGGAGAAAACGTATACGCCCTTTTTGGCCAAGCAAGCAAGCGGGCAATGCTAATCTGAACTACAAAGTAGTATCACTTCCCACCGGTCAAAAGGGACATCAGAGAAATGTTTAAAAACCAGAAAGGCAACACTGGCCCTGGAGAACAGGGAGCCTTGTTATGCTGAAGGAAGGCATGTAAATTGCCAACTGCCTCTCTGGAGGAGTGCACTGTGTTCCCTAAAACAAGTAAACAACAGAGCTACAGAGCCAAGGGCACTTCAAGTCTAGGGAATATACCTTGGGAAAACTGAAAATCAATAAGACAAATCCACCCCAAAATTTAGGGCTGCACTGCTGACAAGAACCTCAACTTGGGTACACCTTAAATATTCCGTGAAAGATAAAAATGGTTCAAAAAATTGTGTTACTTACGTTATGATGGTATATCCCTCAGCCATGATATCAATGTCAAAAGACCAGTAGCAGCAAAATGAATGGATTCAGGTATGATGATTCTAAGTGAAATAAGTCACACAGAAAAAGAATCTTATCATAAGATATCACTTATGAAAATCCTGTAAACATGGATACACATGAACTGAGTTAGGAAAGAGAACAGAGTCTCACATTTAGAAAACACTCTTACGCCTGCTTAAGGGGGAAGGAGAGGTGGGGTGTTGCATAAAACTGAGTTTGATATAAGTACAGGCACCATTCCAGAAACCAAATACAAAATACACAAGATCTACACCTTCCTCACTGAAAGGTTATCAAGACCCCATACTTCACACAGAGGAATATATCTGACTAGTAAGGATCTTAAAACCTATGTATTGATATATCTCCGTAAGGGAAACAAGTGTGTCTAGACTGGCATAAACACGGCAGTGAGAATCAGCTCAAACCCACTATAAAAAGGAATTTCAAAAACAAAACAACAAAACAGGGAAATTCTTTACAATTCCTTCAGGCTCTCTGATGAACCTTGGAATGACCCTGTCTACAACGACAGCTGGAGGTGGCATAAGGCTGGACACATGGGACTGAGAGGATTGGTGAGATTGGGTGAGCAAATGCAGACCCTGTAAAGCAATAATGCATGACACCCATTCCATGGGTCCCAACTCTCCAGGTTGAAGGTAATATTACTACAGCTATAAAAGGTATGGGATACCTAGAGAATGGACACACTGTGAATACGAAAGCTTTCTAAAACTCAACGAATAATCGCTCTCCTGGTGCTCCAGTTTGACATTCCAACTGCTTAACTATCAATCTCCCAACTAGGAGAGACTGAACCTTTACCCTCCTGGTTCGCACAGGTTGCCAGTGTGGCAAAGTATGAAAGGGAAGAGGGAGAACCAAAGAGAGAGTAGCTGCTAGGCATTTGGACGGGCACATGTCACTCTTATTTCCCGGGAGGAAGAAGAATTAACCAAAGTCTCAGCCACCCACCGGGAACCAGTATAGGTCCTGAACCAAAATATGGGACTTGCATTCAGCTCACAAAAAAACGAGTTAAAAAATGGAGCTCAGGGGCAAAGCAATTCACAAACTGGCAGAGTAATAAACAACAACTATCATCCAAAAATCTGTTGAGGGAACGCAACGAGGTGGAGTTGAATGTGAGGCAGAATAGCAGGAAACAGATTTCAAGAGGTACGTTGGAATCGCCTTTAAAGCACAGGAAGAGGGGCACAACTTCGACAATGATGCACTTGGCCAAATAGTGCGTAAGCGTTTTCCCCTCAGTATATTCAGGAGAAAACGCATACACCCATTTTGGCCAAGAAAACAAGCGGGCAATGCAAATCTGCACTACAAAGAAGTATCACTTCCCACCGGTCCTAAGGGATATCCACATAAAGGGTAATAACCAGAAATTCAAGACAGGCCCTGGAGAACAGGGAGCCTTGTTATGCTGATGGCCGGGATGTAAATTGCCAACTGCCTCTCTGGAGGAGTGCACTGTGTTCCCTAAAACAAGTAAACAACAGAGCTACAGAGCCAAGGGCACTTCCACTCTAGGGAATATACCATTGGAAAACTGAAAATCAATAAGACAGAGCCACCCCAAAATTTAGGGCTGCACTGCTTACAAGAACCTCAACTTGGGTACACCTTAAGTATCCCAGGATAGATAAAAATGGTTCAAAAAATTGTGGTACTTACATATGATGGAATATCCCTCAGCCATGAAATCAATGTCATAAGACCAGTAGCAGCAAAATGAGTGGATTCAGGTTCGATGATTCTAAGTGAAATAAGTCACACAGAAAAAGAAACTTATCATAAGATATCACTTATGAAGATCCTGTAAACATGGCTAGACATGAACTGAGTTAGGAAAGAGAAGAGAGTCTCACATTTAGAAAACACTCTTATGCCTGCTTAAGGGAGAAGGAGAAGTGGGGTGATGCATAAAACCAGAGTTTGATATAAGCACAGGTACCGTTCCTGAAACCAACTATAGAATAGACAAGACCTACCTATACTTTCCTCAGTGAAAGGGACTCAAAACACCATATTTCCCGTAGGGGAATATATCTGACTAGTAAGTTTCTTAAAACCTATGTATTGATATGTCTCCATAAGGGAATCAAGTGTGTCTAGACTTGCATAAACATGGCAGCAAGAATCAGCTCAAACCCACTATAAAAAGGAATTTCAAATACAAAGCAAAAAAACAGGGACATTATTTACAATTCCTTCAGGTTCTCTGATGAAACCTGGAATATCCATGTCTACAATGACAGCTCGATGTGACATAAAGCTGGAAACTTGGAACTGACAGGATTGGTGAGATTGGGTGAGCAAATGCAGACCCTTTAAAGCAATAATGCATGGCACCCATTCCATGGGTCAGAACTCTCCAGGTTGAAGGGAATATGACTACAGCTATAACATGTACGGGAAACTTAGAGAATGGACACACTGTGAATATGAAAGGTTTCTAAAACTCAACAAATAGTCCCTCTCCTGGTGCTCCCGTTTGACTTTCCAACTCATTTACTATCATTCTCCCAACTTGGAGAGACAGCCCCTTTAACCTCCTGGTGCTCACAGTTTGCCCATTTGGCAGAGGATGAAAGGGAAGAGGGAGAACCAATGAGAGAGTAGCTGTTACGCATTTGGACGGTCATATGTCACTCTAATTTCCCGGCAGGGAGAAGAATTACCCAAAGTTGTAGCCACCCAACGGGAACCAGTATAGGCCCTGAACCAAAATTGTAGACATGCGTTCAGCTCACAAAAAAACGAGTTGAAAAATGGAGCTCAAGGTCACAGCAATTCACAAACTGGCAGAGTAATAAAGGACAACTATCATCCAAAAGTCTGTTGAGGGAAGGCAACGAGGCAGACTTGAATGCGAGGCAGAATAGTAGGAAACAGATTTCAAGAGGTACGTTGGAATCACCTGTAAAGCACAGGAAGAGGGGCCCAACTTCGACAATGATGCACTTGGCCAAAATGGGCGTATGCATTTTCTCCTGAATATATGCAGGAGAAAACGCATATGCCCTTTTTGGCCAAGCAAGCACGCGAGCAATGCAAATCTGCACTACAAAGATGTATCGCTCCCCACAGGTCAAAAGGGACATCCACAAAATGTGTAAATACCAGAAAGGCAAGACAGGCCCTGGAGAACAGGGAGCCTTGTTATACAGATGGGAGGGATGTAAATTGCGATCTGCCTTACTGGAGGAGTGCATTGTGTTCCCCAAAACAAGTAAACAACAGAGCTACTGAGCCAAGGGCACTTCCAGTCTAGGGAATATACCTTGGGAAAATTGAAAATCAATATGACAGAGCCACCCCCAAATTTAGGGCTGCACTGCTTACAAGAACCTCAACTTGGGTACACCTTAAATATCGAAGGAAAGATAAAAATGATTCAAAAAATTGTGGTACTTATGTACGATGGAATATCCCTCAGCCATGAAATCAATGTCATAAGACCAGTAGCAGCAAAATGAGTGGATTCAGGTAAGATGATTCTAAGTGAAGTAAGTCACACAGAAAAAGAAACGTATCACAAGATATCACTTATGAAGATCCTGTAAACATGGCTACACATGAACTGAGTTAAGAAAGAGAAGAGAGTCTCACATTTAGGAAACACTCTTATGCCTGCTTAAGGGGGAAGGAGAGGTGGGGTGATGCATAAAACCAGAGTTTGATATAAGCACATGTACCGTTTCATAAACCAACTATGGAATAGAAAAGACCTACACCTTCTTCAGTGAAAGTGACTCAAATCCCCATATTTCCCGCAGAGGAATATATCTGACTAGTAAGAATCTTAAAACCTATGTATTGATATGTCTCCATAAGGGAATCAAGTGTGTGTAGACGGGCATAAAGATGGGAGCGAGAATCAGCTCAAACCCACTATAAAAAGGAATTTCAAAAACAAAACAAAAAAACAGGGAAATTCTTTACAATTCCTTCAGGGTCTCTGATGAAACCTGGAATGACCCTATGTACAACGACAGCTGGATGTGGCATAGGGCTGGACACATGGGACTGAGAGGATTGGTGAGATTGGGTGAGCAAAGGCAGACCCTTTAAAGCAATAATGCATGGCAACCATTCCATGGGCCCCAACTCTCCAGGTTGAAGGGAATATTACTACAGCTATAACATATATGGGAAACCTAGATAATGGACACACTGTGAATATGAAAGGTCTCTAAAACTCAACGAATATTCCCTCTCCTGGCGCTCCGGTTTGACTTTCCAACTGCTTTACTATCAATCTCTGAACCTGGAGAGACAGCACCTTTAACCTCCTGTTTCGCACAGGTTGCCAATTTTGCAGAGGATGAATGGGAAGAGGGAGAACCAATGAGAGAGTAGCTGTTAGGTATTTGGACGGGCATATGTCACTCTTATTTCCCGGGAGGAAGAAGAATAGACCAAAGTCTCAGCCACCCACCGGGAACCAGTATAGTTCCTGAACCAAAATATTGGACTTGCGTTCAGCTCAGAAAAAACGAGTTAAAATATGGAGCTCAGGGGCACAGCAATTCACAAACTGGCAGAGTAACAAAGGGCAACTATCGTCCAAAAATCTGTTGAGGGAAGGCAACGAGGTGGCCTTGAAAGGGAGCAGAATAGCAGGAAACAGATTTCAAGAGGTACGTTCGAATCGCCTTTAAAGCACAGGAAGAGTCTCACAAATTCGACAATGATGCACTTGGCCAAAAAGTGTGTATGTGATTTCTCCTGAATATATTCAGGAGAAAACGTATACGCCCTTTTTGGCCAAGCAAGCAAGCGGGCAATGCTAATCTGAACTACAAAGTAGTATCACTTCCCACCGGTCAAAAGGGACATCAGAGAAATGTTTAAAAACCAGAAAGGCAACACTGGCCCTGGAGAACAGGGAGCCTTGTTATGCTGAAGGAAGGCATGTAAATTGCCAACTGCCTCTCTGGAGGAGTGCACTGTGTTCCCTAAAACAAGTAAACAACAGAGCTACAGAGCCAAGGGCACTTCAAGTCTAGGGAATATACCTTGGGAAAACTGAAAATCAATAAGACAAATCCACCCCAAAATTTAGGGCTGCACTGCTGACAAGAACCTCAACTTGGGTACACCTTAAATATTCCGTGAAAGATAAAAATGGTTCAAAAAATTGTGTTACTTACGTTATGATGGTATATCCCTCAGCCATGATATCAATGTCAAAAGACCAGTAGCAGCAAAATGAATGGATTCAGGTATGATGATTCTAAGTGAAATAAGTCACACAGAAAAAGAATCTTATCATAAGATATCACTTATGAAAATCCTGTAAACATGGATACACATGAACTGAGTTAGGAAAGAGAACAGAGTCTCACATTTAGAAAACACTCTTACGCCTGCTTAAGGGGGAAGGAGAGGTGGGGTGTTGCATAAAACTGAGTTTGATATAAGTACAGGCACCATTCCAGAAACCAAATACAAAATACACAAGATCTACACCTTCCTCACTGAAAGGTTATCAAGACCCCATACTTCACACAGAGGAATATATCTGACTAGTAAGGATCTTAAAACCTATGTATTGATATATCTCCGTAAGGGAAACAAGTGTGTCTAGACTGGCATAAACACGGCAGTGAGAATCAGCTCAAACCCACTATAAAAAGGAATTTCAAAAACAAAACAACAAAACAGGGAAATTCTTTACAATTCCTTCAGGCTCTCTGATGAACCTTGGAATGACCCTGTCTACAACGACAGCTGGAGGTGGCATAAGGCTGGACACATGGGACTGAGAGGATTGGTGAGATTGGGTGAGCAAATGCAGACCCTGTAAAGCAATAATGCATGACACCCATTCCATGGGTCCCAACTCTCCAGGTTGAAGGTAATATTACTACAGCTATAAAAGGTATGGGATACCTAGAGAATGGACACACTGTGAATACGAAAGCTTTCTAAAACTCAACGAATAATCGCTCTCCTGGTGCTCCAGTTTGACATTCCAACTGCTTAACTATCAATCTCCCAACTAGGAGAGACTGAACCTTTACCCTCCTGGTTCGCACAGGTTGCCAGTGTGGCAAAGTATGAAAGGGAAGAGGGAGAACCAAAGAGAGAGTAGCTGCTAGGCATTTGGACGGGCACATGTCACTCTTATTTCCCGGGAGGAAGAAGAATTAACCAAAGTCTCAGCCACCCACCGGGAACCAGTATAGGTCCTGAACCAAAATATGGGACTTGCATTCAGCTCACAAAAAAACGAGTTAAAAAATGGAGCTCAGGGGCAAAGCAATTCACAAACTGGCAGAGTAATAAACAACAACTATCATCCAAAAATCTGTTGAGGGAACGCAACGAGGTGGAGTTGAATGTGAGGCAGAATAGCAGGAAACAGATTTCAAGAGGTACGTTGGAATCGCCTTTAAAGCACAGGAAGAGGGGCACAACTTCGACAATGATGCACTTGGCCAAATAGTGCGTAAGCGTTTTCCCCTCAGTATATTCAGGAGAAAACGCATACACCCATTTTGGCCAAGAAAACAAGCGGGCAATGCAAATCTGCACTACAAAGAAGTATCACTTCCCACCGGTCCTAAGGGATATCCACATAAAGGGTAATAACCAGAAATTCAAGACAGGCCCTGGAGAACAGGGAGCCTTGTTATGCTGATGGCCGGGATGTAAATTGCCAACTGCCTCTCTGGAGGAGTGCACTGTGTTCCCTAAAACAAGTAAACAACAGAGCTACAGAGCCAAGGGCACTTCCACTCTAGGGAATATACCATTGGAAAACTGAAAATCAATAAGACAGAGCCACCCCAAAATTTAGGGCTGCACTGCTTACAAGAACCTCAACTTGGGTACACCTTAAGTATCCCAGGATAGATAAAAATGGTTCAAAAAATTGTGGTACTTACATATGATGGAATATCCCTCAGCCATGAAATCAATGTCATAAGACCAGTAGCAGCAAAATGAGTGGATTCAGGTTCGATGATTCTAAGTGAAATAAGTCACACAGAAAAAGAAACTTATCATAAGATATCACTTATGAAGATCCTGTAAACATGGCTAGACATGAACTGAGTTAGGAAAGAGAAGAGAGTCTCACATTTAGAAAACACTCTTATGCCTGCTTAAGGGAGAAGGAGAAGTGGGGTGATGCATAAAACCAGAGTTTGATATAAGCACAGGTACCGTTCCTGAAACCAACTATAGAATAGACAAGACCTACCTATACTTTCCTCAGTGAAAGGGACTCAAAACACCATATTTCCCGTAGGGGAATATATCTGACTAGTAAGTTTCTTAAAACCTATGTATTGATATGTCTCCATAAGGGAATCAAGTGTGTCTAGACTTGCATAAACATGGCAGCAAGAATCAGCTCAAACCCACTATAAAAAGGAATTTCAAATACAAAGCAAAAAAACAGGGACATTATTTACAATTCCTTCAGGTTCTCTGATGAAACCTGGAATATCCATGTCTACAATGACAGCTCGATGTGACATAAAGCTGGAAACTTGGAACTGACAGGATTGGTGAGATTGGGTGAGCAAATGCAGACCCTTTAAAGCAATAATGCATGGCACCCATTCCATGGGTCAGAACTCTCCAGGTTGAAGGGAATATGACTACAGCTATAACATGTACGGGAAACTTAGAGAATGGACACACTGTGAATATGAAAGGTTTCTAAAACTCAACAAATAGTCCCTCTCCTGGTGCTCCCGTTTGACTTTCCAACTCATTTACTATCATTCTCCCAACTTGGAGAGACAGCCCCTTTAACCTCCTGGTGCTCACAGTTTGCCCATTTGGCAGAGGATGAAAGGGAAGAGGGAGAACCAATGAGAGAGTAGCTGTTACGCATTTGGACGGTCATATGTCACTCTAATTTCCCGGCAGGGAGAAGAATTACCCAAAGTTGTAGCCACCCAACGGGAACCAGTATAGGCCCTGAACCAAAATTGTAGACATGCGTTCAGCTCACAAAAAAACGAGTTGAAAAATGGAGCTCAAGGTCACAGCAATTCACAAACTGGCAGAGTAATAAAGGACAACTATCATCCAAAAGTCTGTTGAGGGAAGGCAACGAGGCAGACTTGAATGCGAGGCAGAATAGTAGGAAACAGATTTCAAGAGGTACGTTGGAATCACCTGTAAAGCACAGGAAGAGGGGCCCAACTTCGACAATGATGCACTTGGCCAAAATGGGCGTATGCATTTTCTCCTGAATATATGCAGGAGAAAACGCATATGCCCTTTTTGGCCAAGCAAGCACGCGAGCAATGCAAATCTGCACTACAAAGATGTATCGCTCCCCACAGGTCAAAAGGGACATCCACAAAATGTGTAAATACCAGAAAGGCAAGACAGGCCCTGGAGAACAGGGAGCCTTGTTATACAGATGGGAGGGATGTAAATTGCGATCTGCCTTACTGGAGGAGTGCACTGTGTTCCCCAAAACAAGTAAACAACAGAGCTACTGAGCCAAGGGCACTTCCAGTCTAGGGAATATACCTTGGGAAAATTGAAAATCAATATGACAGAGCCACCCCCAAATTTAGGGCTGCACTGCTTACAAGAACCTCAACTTGGGTACACCTTAAATATCGAAGGAAAGATAAAAATGATTCAAAAAATTGTGGTACTTATGTACGATGGAATATCCCTCAGCCATGAAATCAATGTCATAAGACCAGTAGCAGCAAAATGAGTGGATTCAGGTAAGATGATTCTAAGTGAAGTAAGTCACACAGAAAAAGAAACGTATCACAAGATATCACTTATGAAGATCCTGTAAACATGGCTACACATGAACTGAGTTAAGAAAGAGAAGAGAGTCTCACATTTAGGAAACACTCTTATGCCTGCTTAAGGGGGAAGGAGAGGTGGGGTGATGCATAAAACCAGAGTTTGATATAAGCACATGTACCGTTTCATAAACCAACTATGGAATAGAAAAGACCTACACCTTCTTCAGTGAAAGTGACTCAAATCCCCATATTTCCCGCAGAGGAATATATCTGACTAGTAAGAATCTTAAAACCTATGTATTGATATGTCTCCATAAGGGAATCAAGTGTGTGTAGACGGGCATAAAGATGGGAGCGAGAATCAGCTCAAACCCACTATAAAAAGGAATTTCAAAAACAAAACAAAAAAACAGGGAAATTCTTTACAATTCCTTCAGGGTCTCTGATGAAACCTGGAATGACCCTATGTACAACGACAGCTGGATGTGGCATAGGGCTGGACACATGGGACTGAGAGGATTGGTGAGATTGGGTGAGCAAAGGCAGACCCTTTAAAGCAATAATGCATGGCAACCATTCCATGGGCCCCAACTCTCCAGGTTGAAGGGAATATTACTACAGCTATAACATATATGGGAAACCTAGATAATGGACACACTGTGAATATGAAAGGTCTCTAAAACTCAACGAATATTCCCTCTCCTGGCGCTCCGGTTTGACTTTCCAACTGCTTTACTATCAATCTCTGAACCTGGAGAGACAGCACCTTTAACCTCCTGTTTCGCACAGGTTGCCAATTTTGCAGAGGATGAATGGGAAGAGGGAGAACCAATGAGAGAGTAGCTGTTAGGTATTTGGACGGGCATATGTCACTCTTATTTCCCGGGAGGAAGAAGAATAGACCAAAGTCTCAGCCACCCACCGGGAACCAGTATAGTTCCTGAACCAAAATATTGGACTTGCGTTCAGCTCAGAAAAAACGAGTTAAAATATGGAGCTCAGGGGCACAGCAATTCACAAACTGGCAGAGTAACAAAGGGCAACTATCGTCCAAAAATCTGTTGAGGGAAGGCAACGAGGTGGCCTTGAAAGGGAGCAGAATAGCAGGAAACAGATTTCAAGAGGTACGTTCGAATCGCCTTTAAAGCACAGGAAGAGTCTCACAAATTCGACAATGATGCACTTGGCCAAAAAGTGTGTATGTGATTTCTCCTGAATATATTCAGGAGAAAACGTATACGCCCTTTTTGGCCAAGCAAGCAAGCGGGCAATGCTAATCTGAACTACAAAGTAGTATCACTTCCCACCGGTCAAAAGGGACATCAGAGAAATGTTTAAAAACCAGAAAGGCAACACTGGCCCTGGAGAACAGGGAGCCTTGTTATGCTGAAGGAAGGCATGTAAATTGCCAACTGCCTCTCTGGAGGAGTGCACTGTGTTCCCTAAAACAAGTAAACAACAGAGCTACAGAGCCAAGGGCACTTCAAGTCTAGGGAATATACCTTGGGAAAACTGAAAATCAATAAGACAAATCCACCCCAAAATTTAGGGCTGCACTGCTGACAAGAACCTCAACTTGGGTACACCTTAAATATTCCGTGAAAGATAAAAATGGTTCAAAAAATTGTGTTACTTATGTTATGATGGTATATCCCTCAGCCATGATATCAATGTCAAAAGACCAGTAGCAGCAAAATGAATGGATTCAGGTATGATGATTCTAAGTGAAATAAGTCACACAGAAAAAGAATCTTATCATAAGATATCACTTATGAAAATCCTGTAAACATGGACACACATGAACTGAGTTAGGAAAGAGAACAGAGTCTCACATTTAGAAAACACTCTTACGCCTGCTTAAGGGGGAAGGAGAGGTGGGGTGTTGCATAAAACTGAGTTTGATATAAGTACAGGCACCATTCCAGAAACCAAATACAAAATACACAAGATCTACACCTTCCTCACTGAAAGGTTATCAAGACCCCATACTTCACACAGAGGAATATATCTGACTAGTAAGGATCTTAAAACCTATGTATTGATATATCTCCGTAAGGGAAACAAGTGTGTCTAGACTGGCATAAACACGGCAGTGAGAATCAGCTCAAACCCACTATAAAAAGGAATTTCAAAAACAAAACAACAAAACAGGGAAATTCTTTACAATTCCTTCAGGCTCTCTGATGAACCTTGGAATGACCCTGTCTACAACGACAGCTGGAGGTGGCATAAGGCTGGACACATGGGACTGAGAGGATTGGTGAGATTGGGTGAGCAAATGCAGACCCTGTAAAGCAATAATGCATGACACCCATTCCATGGGTCCCAACTCTCCAGGTTGAAGGTAATATTACTACAGCTATAAAAGGTATGGGATACCTAGAGAATGGACACACTGTGAATACGAAAGCTTTCTAAAACTCAACGAATAATCGCTCTCCTGGTGCTCCAGTTTGACATTCCAACTGCTTAACTATCAATCTCCCAACTAGGAGAGACTGAACCTTTACCCTCCTGGTTCGCACAGGTTGCCAGTGTGGCAAAGTATGAAAGGGAAGAGGGAGAACCAAAGAGAGAGTAGCTGCTAGGCATTTGGACGGGCACATGTCACTCTTATTTCCCGGGAGGAAGAAGAATTAACCAAAGTCTCAGCCACCCACCGGGAACCAGTATAGGTCCTGAACCAAAATATGGGACTTGCATTCAGCTCACAAAAAAACGAGTTAAAAAATGGAGCTCAGGGGCAAAGCAATTCACAAACTGGCAGAGTAATAAACAACAACTATCATCCAAAAATCTGTTGAGGGAACGCAACGAGGTGGAGTTGAATGTGAGGCAGAATAGCAGGAAACAGATTTCAAGAGGTACGTTGGAATCGCCTTTAAAGCACAGGAAGAGGGGCACAACTTCGACAATGATGCACTTGGCCAAATAGTGCGTAAGCGTTTTCCCCTCAGTATATTCAGGAGAAAACGCATACACCCATTTTGGCCAAGAAAACAAGCGGGCAATGCAAATCTGCACTACAAAGAAGTATCACTTCCCACCGGTCCTAAGGGATATCCACATAAAGGGTAATAACCAGAAATTCAAGACAGGCCCTGGAGAACAGGGAGCCTTGTTATGCTGATGGCCGGGATGTAAATTGCCAACTGCCTCTCTGGAGGAGTGCACTGTGTTCCCTAAAACAAGTAAACAACAGAGCTACAGAGCCAAGGGCACTTCCACTCTAGGGAATATACCATTGGAAAACTGAAAATCAATAAGACAGAGCCACCCCAAAATTTAGGGCTGCACTGCTTACAAGAACCTCAACTTGGGTACACCTTAAGTATCCCAGGATAGATAAAAATGGTTCAAAAAATTGTGGTACTTACATATGATGGAATATCCCTCAGCCATGAAATCAATGTCATAAGACCAGTAGCAGCAAAATGAGTGGATTCAGGTTCGATGATTCTAAGTGAAATAAGTCACACAGAAAAAGAAACTTATCATAAGATATCACTTATGAAGATCCTGTAAACATGGCTAGACATGAACTGAGTTAGGAAAGAGAAGAGAGTCTCACATTTAGAAAACACTCTTATGCCTGCTTAAGGGAGAAGGAGAAGTGGGGTGATGCATAAAACCAGAGTTTGATATAAGCACAGGTACCGTTCCTGAAACCAACTATAGAATAGACAAGACCTACCTATACTTTCCTCAGTGAAAGGGACTCAAAACACCATATTTCCCGTAGGGGAATATATCTGACTAGTAAGTTTCTTAAAACCTATGTATTGATATGTCTCCATAAGGGAATCAAGTGTGTCTAGACTTGCATAAACATGGCAGCAAGAATCAGCTCAAACCCACTATAAAAAGGAATTTCAAATACAAAGCAAAAAAACAGGGACATTATTTACAATTCCTTCAGGTTCTCTGATGAAACCTGGAATATCCATGTCTACAATGACAGCTCGATGTGACATAAAGCTGGAAACTTGGAACTGACAGGATTGGTGAGATTGGGTGAGCAAATGCAGACCCTTTAAAGCAATAATGCATGGCACCCATTCCATGGGTCAGAACTCTCCAGGTTGAAGGGAATATGACTACAGCTATAACATGTACGGGAAACTTAGAGAATGGACACACTGTGAATATGAAAGGTTTCTAAAACTCAACAAATAGTCCCTCTCCTGGTGCTCCCGTTTGACTTTCCAACTCATTTACTATCATTCTCCCAACTTGGAGAGACAGCCCCTTTAACCTCCTGGTGCTCACAGTTTGCCCATTTGGCAGAGGATGAAAGGGAAGAGGGAGAACCAATGAGAGAGTAGCTGTTACGCATTTGGACGGTCATATGTCACTCTAATTTCCCGGCAGGGAGAAGAATTACCCAAAGTTGTAGCCACCCAACGGGAACCAGTATAGGCCCTGAACCAAAATTGTAGACATGCGTTCAGCTCACAAAAAAACGAGTTGAAAAATGGAGCTCAAGGTCACAGCAATTCACAAACTGGCAGAGTAATAAAGGACAACTATCATCCAAAAGTCTGTTGAGGGAAGGCAACGAGGCAGACTTGAATGCGAGGCAGAATAGTAGGAAACAGATTTCAAGAGGTACGTTGGAATCACCTGTAAAGCACAGGAAGAGGGGCCCAACTTCGACAATGATGCACTTGGCCAAAATGGGCGTATGCATTTTCTCCTGAATATATGCAGGAGAAAACGCATATGCCCTTTTTGGCCAAGCAAGCACGCGAGCAATGCAAATCTGCACTACAAAGATGTATCGCTCCCCACAGGTCAAAAGGGACATCCACAAAATGTGTAAATACCAGAAAGGCAAGACAGGCCCTGGAGAACAGGGAGCCTTGTTATACAGATGGGAGGGATGTAAATTGCGATCTGCCTTACTGGAGGAGTGCATTGTGTTCCCCAAAACAAGTAAACAACAGAGCTACTGAGCCAAGGGCACTTCCAGTCTAGGGAATATACCTTGGGAAAATTGAAAATCAATATGACAGAGCCACCCCCAAATTTAGGGCTGCACTGCTTACAAGAACCTCAACTTGGGTACACCTTAAATATCGAAGGAAAGATAAAAATGATTCAAAAAATTGTGGTACTTATGTACGATGGAATATCCCTCAGCCATGAAATCAATGTCATAAGACCAGTAGCAGCAAAATGAGTGGATTCAGGTAAGATGATTCTAAGTGAAGTAAGTCACACAGAAAAAGAAACGTATCACAAGATATCACTTATGAAGATCCTGTAAACATGGCTACACATGAACTGAGTTAAGAAAGAGAAGAGAGTCTCACATTTAGGAAACACTCTTATGCCTGCTTAAGGGGGAAGGAGAGGTGGGGTGATGCATAAAACCAGAGTTTGATATAAGCACATGTACCGTTTCATAAACCAACTATGGAATAGAAAAGACCTACACCTTCTTCAGTGAAAGTGACTCAAATCCCCATATTTCCCGCAGAGGAATATATCTGACTAGTAAGAATCTTAAAACCTATGTATTGATATGTCTCCATAAGGGAATCAAGTGTGTGTAGACGGGCATAAAGATGGGAGCGAGAATCAGCTCAAACCCACTATAAAAAGGAATTTCAAAAACAAAACAAAAAAACAGGGAAATTCTTTACAATTCCTTCAGGGTCTCTGATGAAACCTGGAATGACCCTATGTACAACGACAGCTGGATGTGGCATAGGGCTGGACACATGGGACTGAGAGGATTGGTGAGATTGGGTGAGCAAAGGCAGACCCTTTAAAGCAATAATGCATGGCAACCATTCCATGGGCCCCAACTCTCCAGGTTGAAGGGAATATTACTACAGCTATAACATATATGGGAAACCTAGATAATGGACACACTGTGAATATGAAAGGTCTCTAAAACTCAACGAATATTCCCTCTCCTGGCGCTCCGGTTTGACTTTCCAACTGCTTTACTATCAATCTCTGAACCTGGAGAGACAGCACCTTTAACCTCCTGTTTCGCACAGGTTGCCAATTTTGCAGAGGATGAATGGGAAGAGGGAGAACCAATGAGAGAGTAGCTGTTAGGTATTTGGACGGGCATATGTCACTCTTATTTCCCGGGAGGAAGAAGAATAGACCAAAGTCTCAGCCACCCACCGGGAACCAGTATAGTTCCTGAACCAAAATATTGGACTTGCGTTCAGCTCAGAAAAAACGAGTTAAAATATGGAGCTCAGGGGCACAGCAATTCACAAACTGGCAGAGTAACAAAGGGCAACTATCGTCCAAAAATCTGTTGAGGGAAGGCAACGAGGTGGCCTTGAAAGGGAGCAGAATAGCAGGAAACAGATTTCAAGAGGTACGTTCGAATCGCCTTTAAAGCACAGGAAGAGTCTCACAAATTCGACAATGATGCACTTGGCCAAAAAGTGTGTATGTGATTTCTCCTGAATATATTCAGGAGAAAACGTATACGCCCTTTTTGGCCAAGCAAGCAAGCGGGCAATGCTAATCTGAACTACAAAGTAGTATCACTTCCCACCGGTCAAAAGGGACATCAGAGAAATGTTTAAAAACCAGAAAGGCAACACTGGCCCTGGAGAACAGGGAGCCTTGTTATGCTGAAGGAAGGCATGTAAATTGCCAACTGCCTCTCTGGAGGAGTGCACTGTGTTCCCTAAAACAAGTAAACAACAGAGCTACAGAGCCAAGGGCACTTCAAGTCTAGGGAATATACCTTGGGAAAACTGAAAATCAATAAGACAAATCCACCCCAAAATTTAGGGCTGCACTGCTGACAAGAACCTCAACTTGGGTACACCTTAAATATTCCGTGAAAGATAAAAATGGTTCAAAAAATTGTGTTACTTACGTTATGATGGTATATCCCTCAGCCATGATATCAATGTCAAAAGACCAGTAGCAGCAAAATGAATGGATTCAGGTATGATGATTCTAAGTGAAATAAGTCACACAGAAAAAGAATCTTATCATAAGATATCACTTATGAAAATCCTGTAAACATGGATACACATGAACTGAGTTAGGAAAGAGAACAGAGTCTCACATTTAGAAAACACTCTTACGCCTGCTTAAGGGGGAAGGAGAGGTGGGGTGTTGCATAAAACTGAGTTTGATATAAGTACAGGCACCATTCCAGAAACCAAATACAAAATACACAAGATCTACACCTTCCTCACTGAAAGGTTATCAAGACCCCATACTTCACACAGAGGAATATATCTGACTAGTAAGGATCTTAAAACCTATGTATTGATATATCTCCGTAAGGGAAACAAGTGTGTCTAGACTGGCATAAACACGGCAGTGAGAATCAGCTCAAACCCACTATAAAAAGGAATTTCAAAAACAAAACAACAAAACAGGGAAATTCTTTACAATTCCTTCAGGCTCTCTGATGAACCTTGGAATGACCCTGTCTACAACGACAGCTGGAGGTGGCATAAGGCTGGACACATGGGACTGAGAGGATTGGTGAGATTGGGTGAGCAAATGCAGACCCTGTAAAGCAATAATGCATGACACCCATTCCATGGGTCCCAACTCTCCAGGTTGAAGGTAATATTACTACAGCTATAAAAGGTATGGGATACCTAGAGAATGGACACACTGTGAATACGAAAGCTTTCTAAAACTCAACGAATAATCGCTCTCCTGGTGCTCCAGTTTGACATTCCAACTGCTTAACTATCAATCTCCCAACTAGGAGAGACTGAACCTTTACCCTCCTGGTTCGCACAGGTTGCCAGTGTGGCAAAGTATGAAAGGGAAGAGGGAGAACCAAAGAGAGAGTAGCTGCTAGGCATTTGGACGGGCACATGTCACTCTTATTTCCCGGGAGGAAGAAGAATTAACCAAAGTCTCAGCCACCCACCGGGAACCAGTATAGGTCCTGAACCAAAATATGGGACTTGCATTCAGCTCACAAAAAAACGAGTTAAAAAATGGAGCTCAGGGGCAAAGCAATTCACAAACTGGCAGAGTAATAAACAACAACTATCATCCAAAAATCTGTTGAGGGAACGCAACGAGGTGGAGTTGAATGTGAGGCAGAATAGCAGGAAACAGATTTCAAGAGGTACGTTGGAATCGCCTTTAAAGCACAGGAAGAGGGGCACAACTTCGACAATGATGCAC
Source organism: Mesoplodon mirus (assembly GCF_964341445.2). Lineage (NCBI taxonomy): Eukaryota > Metazoa > Chordata > Mammalia > Artiodactyla > Ziphiidae > Mesoplodon > Mesoplodon mirus. The sequence continues at coordinate 203,216 of NW_028295251.1, forward strand.
TTGGCCAAATAGTGCGTAAGCGTTTTCCCCTCAGTATATTCAGGAGAAAACGCATACACCCATTTTGGCCAAGAAAACAAGCGGGCAATGCAAATCTGCACTACAAAGAAGTATCACTTCCCACCGGTCCTAAGGGATATCCACATAAAGGGTAATAACCAGAAATTCAAGACAGGCCCTGGAGAACAGGGAGCCTTGTTATGCTGATGGCCGGGATGTAAATTGCCAACTGCCTCTCTGGAGGAGTGCACTGTGTTCCCTAAAACAAGTAAACAACAGAGCTACAGAGCCAAGGGCACTTCCACTCTAGGGAATATACCATTGGAAAACTGAAAATCAATAAGACAGAGCCACCCCAAAATTTAGGGCTGCACTGCTTACAAGAACCTCAACTTGGGTACACCTTAAGTATCCCAGGATAGATAAAAATGGTTCAAAAAATTGTGGTACTTACATATGATGGAATATCCCTCAGCCATGAAATCAATGTCATAAGACCAGTAGCAGCAAAATGAGTGGATTCAGGTTCGATGATTCTAAGTGAAATAAGTCACACAGAAAAAGAAACTTATCATAAGATATCACTTATGAAGATCCTGTAAACATGGCTAGACATGAACTGAGTTAGGAAAGAGAAGAGAGTCTCACATTTAGAAAACACTCTTATGCCTGCTTAAGGGAGAAGGAGAAGTGGGGTGATGCATAAAACCAGAGTTTGATATAAGCACAGGTACCGTTCCTGAAACCAACTATAGAATAGACAAGACCTACCTATACTTTCCTCAGTGAAAGGGACTCAAAACACCATATTTCCCGTAGGGGAATATATCTGACTAGTAAGTTTCTTAAAACCTATGTATTGATATGTCTCCATAAGGGAATCAAGTGTGTCTAGACTTGCATAAACATGGCAGCAAGAATCAGCTCAAACCCACTATAAAAAGGAATTTCAAATACAAAGCAAAAAAACAGGGACATTATTTACAATTCCTTCAGGTTCTCTGATGAAACCTGGAATATCCATGTCTACAATGACAGCTCGATGTGACATAAAGCTGGAAACTTGGAACTGACAGGATTGGTGAGATTGGGTGAGCAAATGCAGACCCTTTAAAGCAATAATGCATGGCACCCATTCCATGGGTCAGAACTCTCCAGGTTGAAGGGAATATGACTACAGCTATAACATGTACGGGAAACTTAGAGAATGGACACACTGTGAATATGAAAGGTTTCTAAAACTCAACAAATAGTCCCTCTCCTGGTGCTCCCGTTTGACTTTCCAACTCATTTACTATCATTCTCCCAACTTGGAGAGACAGCCCCTTTAACCTCCTGGTGCTCACAGTTTGCCCATTTGGCAGAGGATGAAAGGGAAGAGGGAGAACCAATGAGAGAGTAGCTGTTACGCATTTGGACGGTCATATGTCACTCTAATTTCCCGGCAGGGAGAAGAATTACCCAAAGTTGTAGCCACCCAACGGGATCCAGTATAGGCCCTGAACCAAAATTGTAGACATGCGTTCAGCTCACAAAAAAACGAGTTGAAAAATGGAGCTCAAGGTCACAGCAATTCACAAACTGGCAGAGTAATAAAGGACAACTATCATCCAAAAGTCTGTTGAGGGAAGGCAACGAGGCAGACTTGAATGCGAGGCAGAATAGTAGGAAACAGATTTCAAGAGGTACGTTGGAATCACCTGTAAAGCACAGGAAGAGGGGCCCAACTTCGACAATGATGCACTTGGCCAAAATGGGCGTATGCATTTTCTCCTGAATATATGCAGGAGAAAACGCATATGCCCTTTTTGGCCAAGCAAGCACGCGAGCAATGCAAATCTGCACTACAAAGATGTATCGCTCCCCACAGGTCAAAAGGGACATCCACAAAATGTGTAAATACCAGAAAGGCAAGACAGGCCCTGGAGAACAGGGAGCCTTGTTATACAGATGGGAGGGATGTAAATTGCGATCTGCCTTACTGGAGGAGTGCATTGTGTTCCCCAAAACAAGTAAACAACAGAGCTACTGAGCCAAGGGCACTTCCAGTCTAGGGAATATACCTTGGGAAAATTGAAAATCAATATGACAGAGCCACCCCCAAATTTAGGGCTGCACTGCTTACAAGAACCTCAACTTGGGTACACCTTAAATATCGAAGGAAAGATAAAAATGATTCAAAAAATTGTGGTACTTATGTACGATGGAATATCCCTCAGCCATGAAATCAATGTCATAAGACCAGTAGCAGCAAAATGAGTGGATTCAGGTAAGATGATTCTAAGTGAAGTAAGTCACACAGAAAAAGAAACGTATCACAAGATATCACTTATGAAGATCCTGTAAACATGGCTACACATGAACTGAGTTAAGAAAGAGAAGAGAGTCTCACATTTAGGAAACACTCTTATGCCTGCTTAAGGGGGAAGGAGAGGTGGGGTGATGCATAAAACCAGAGTTTGATATAAGCACATGTACCGTTTCATAAACCAACTATGGAATAGAAAAGACCTACACCTTCTTCAGTGAAAGTGACTCAAATCCCCATATTTCCCGCAGAGGAATATATCTGACTAGTAAGAATCTTAAAACCTATGTATTGATATGTCTCCATAAGGGAATCAAGTGTGTGTAGACGGGCATAAAGATGGGAGCGAGAATCAGCTCAAACCCACTATAAAAAGGAATTTCAAAAACAAAACAAAAAAACAGGGAAATTCTTTACAATTCCTTCAGGGTCTCTGATGAAACCTGGAATGACCCTATGTACAACGACAGCTGGATGTGGCATAGGGCTGGACACATGGGACTGAGAGGATTGGTGAGATTGGGTGAGCAAAGGCAGACCCTTTAAAGCAATAATGCATGGCAACCATTCCATGGGCCCCAACTCTCCAGGTTGAAGGGAATATTACTACAGCTATAACATATATGGGAAACCTAGATAATGGACACACTGTGAATATGAAAGGTCTCTAAAACTCAACGAATATTCCCTCTCCTGGCGCTCCGGTTTGACTTTCCAACTGCTTTACTATCAATCTCTGAACCTGGAGAGACAGCACCTTTAACCTCCTGTTTCGCACAGGTTGCCAATTTTGCAGAGGATGAATGGGAAGAGGGAGAACCAATGAGAGAGTAGCTGTTAGGTATTTGGACGGGCATATGTCACTCTTATTTCCCGGGAGGAAGAAGAATAGACCAAAGTCTCAGCCACCCACCGGGAACCAGTATAGTTCCTGAACCAAAATATTGGACTTGCGTTCAGCTCAGAAAAAACGAGTTAAAATATGGAGCTCAGGGGCACAGCAATTCACAAACTGGCAGAGTAACAAAGGGCAACTATCGTCCAAAAATCTGTTGAGGGAAGGCAACGAGGTGGCCTTGAAAGGGAGCAGAATAGCAGGAAACAGATTTCAAGAGGTACGTTCGAATCGCCTTTAAAGCACAGGAAGAGTCTCACAAATTCGACAATGATGCACTTGGCCAAAAAGTGTGTATGTGATTTCTCCTGAATATATTCAGGAGAAAACGTATACGCCCTTTTTGGCCAAGCAAGCAAGCGGGCAATGCTAATCTGAACTACAAAGTAGTATCACTTCCCACCGGTCAAAAGGGACATCAGAGAAATGTTTAAAAACCAGAAAGGCAACACTGGCCCTGGAGAACAGGGAGCCTTGTTATGCTGAAGGAAGGCATGTAAATTGCCAACTGCCTCTCTGGAGGAGTGCACTGTGTTCCCTAAAACAAGTAAACAACAGAGCTACAGAGCCAAGGGCACTTCAAGTCTAGGGAATATACCTTGGGAAAACTGAAAATCAATAAGACAAATCCACCCCAAAATTTAGGGCTGCACTGCTGACAAGAACCTCAACTTGGGTACACCTTAAATATTCCGTGAAAGATAAAAATGGTTCAAAAAATTGTGTTACTTACGTTATGATGGTATATCCCTCAGCCATGATATCAATGTCAAAAGACCAGTAGCAGCAAAATGAATGGATTCAGGTATGATGATTCTAAGTGAAATAAGTCACACAGAAAAAGAATCTTATCATAAGATATCACTTATGAAAATCCTGTAAACATGGATACACATGAACTGAGTTAGGAAAGAGAACAGAGTCTCACATTTAGAAAACACTCTTACGCCTGCTTAAGGGGGAAGGAGAGGTGGGGTGTTGCATAAAACTGAGTTTGATATAAGTACAGGCACCATTCCAGAAACCAAATACAAAATACACAAGATCTACACCTTCCTCACTGAAAGGTTATCAAGACCCCATACTTCACACAGAGGAATATATCTGACTAGTAAGGATCTTAAAACCTATGTATTGATATATCTCCGTAAGGGAAACAAGTGTGTCTAGACTGGCATAAACACGGCAGTGAGAATCAGCTCAAACCCACTATAAAAAGGAATTTCAAAAACAAAACAACAAAACAGGGAAATTCTTTACAATTCCTTCAGGCTCTCTGATGAACCTTGGAATGACCCTGTCTACAACGACAGCTGGAGGTGGCATAAGGCTGGACACATGGGACTGAGAGGATTGGTGAGATTGGGTGAGCAAATGCAGACCCTGTAAAGCAATAATGCATGACACCCATTCCATGGGTCCCAACTCTCCAGGTTGAAGGTAATATTACTACAGCTATAAAAGGTATGGGATACCTAGAGAATGGACACACTGTGAATACGAAAGCTTTCTAAAACTCAACGAATAATCGCTCTCCTGGTGCTCCAGTTTGACATTCCAACTGCTTAACTATCAATCTCCCAACTAGGAGAGACTGAACCTTTACCCTCCTGGTTCGCACAGGTTGCCAGTGTGGCAAAGTATGAAAGGGAAGAGGGAGAACCAAAGAGAGAGTAGCTGCTAGGCATTTGGACGGGCACATGTCACTCTTATTTCCCGGGAGGAAGAAGAATTAACCAAAGTCTCAGCCACCCACCGGGAACCAGTATAGGTCCTGAACCAAAATATGGGACTTGCATTCAGCTCACAAAAAAACGAGTTAAAAAATGGAGCTCAGGGGCAAAGCAATTCACAAACTGGCAGAGTAATAAACAACAACTATCATCCAAAAATCTGTTGAGGGAACGCAACGAGGTGGAGTTGAATGTGAGGCAGAATAGCAGGAAACAGATTTCAAGAGGTACGTTGGAATCGCCTTTAAAGCACAGGAAGAGGGGCACAACTTCGACAATGATGCACTTGGCCAAATAGTGCGTAAGCGTTTTCCCCTCAGTATATTCAGGAGAAAACGCATACACCCATTTTGGCCAAGAAAACAAGCGGGCAATGCAAATCTGCACTACAAAGAAGTATCACTTCCCACCGGTCCTAAGGGATATCCACATAAAGGGTAATAACCAGAAATTCAAGACAGGCCCTGGAGAACAGGGAGCCTTGTTATGCTGATGGCCGGGATGTAAATTGCCAACTGCCTCTCTGGAGGAGTGCACTGTGTTCCCTAAAACAAGTAAACAACAGAGCTACAGAGCCAAGGGCACTTCCACTCTAGGGAATATACCATTGGAAAACTGAAAATCAATAAGACAGAGCCACCCCAAAATTTAGGGCTGCACTGCTTACAAGAACCTCAACTTGGGTACACCTTAAGTATCCCAGGATAGATAAAAATGGTTCAAAAAATTGTGGTACTTACATATGATGGAATATCCCTCAGCCATGAAATCAATGTCATAAGACCAGTAGCAGCAAAATGAGTGGATTCAGGTTCGATGATTCTAAGTGAAATAAGTCACACAGAAAAAGAAACTTATCATAAGATATCACTTATGAAGATCCTGTAAACATGGCTAGACATGAACTGAGTTAGGAAAGAGAAGAGAGTCTCACATTTAGAAAACACTCTTATGCCTGCTTAAGGGAGAAGGAGAAGTGGGGTGATGCATAAAACCAGAGTTTGATATAAGCACAGGTACCGTTCCTGAAACCAACTATAGAATAGACAAGACCTACCTATACTTTCCTCAGTGAAAGGGACTCAAAACACCATATTTCCCGTAGGGGAATATATCTGACTAGTAAGTTTCTTAAAACCTATGTATTGATATGTCTCCATAAGGGAATCAAGTGTGTCTAGACTTGCATAAACATGGCAGCAAGAATCAGCTCAAACCCACTATAAAAAGGAATTTCAAATACAAAGCAAAAAAACAGGGACATTATTTACAATTCCTTCAGGTTCTCTGATGAAACCTGGAATATCCATGTCTACAATGACAGCTCGATGTGACATAAAGCTGGAAACTTGGAACTGACAGGATTGGTGAGGTTGGGTGAGCAAATGCAGACCCTTTAAAGCAATAATGCATGGCACCCATTCCATGGGTCAGAACTCTCCAGGTTGAAGGGAATATGACTACAGCTATAACATGTACGGGAAACTTAGAGAATGGACACACTGTGAATATGAAAGGTTTCTAAAACTCAACAAATAGTCCCTCTCCTGGTGCTCCCGTTTGACTTTCCAACTCATTTACTATCATTCTCCCAACTTGGAGAGACAGCCCCTTTAACCTCCTGGTGCTCACAGTTTGCCCATTTGGCAGAGGATGAAAGGGAAGAGGGAGAACCAATGAGAGAGTAGCTGTTACGCATTTGGACGGTCATATGTCACTCTAATTTCCCGGCAGGGAGAAGAATTACCCAAAGTTGTAGCCACCCAACGGGAACCAGTATAGGCCCTGAACCAAAATTGTAGACATGCGTTCAGCTCACAAAAAAACGAGTTGAAAAATGGAGCTCAAGGTCACAGCAATTCACAAACTGGCAGAGTAATAAAGGACAACTATCATCCAAAAGTCTGTTGAGGGAAGGCAACGAGGCAGACTTGAATGCGAGGCAGAATAGTAGGAAACAGATTTCAAGAGGTACGTTGGAATCACCTGTAAAGCACAGGAAGAGGGGCCCAACTTCGACAATGATGCACTTGGCCAAAATGGGCGTATGCATTTTCTCCTGAATATATGCAGGAGAAAACGCATATGCCCTTTTTGGCCAAGCAAGCACGCGAGCAATGCAAATCTGCACTACAAAGATGTATCGCTCCCCACAGGTCAAAAGGGACATCCACAAAATGTGTAAATACCAGAAAGGCAAGACAGGCCCTGGAGAACAGGGAGCCTTGTTATACAGATGGGAGGGATGTAAATTGCGATCTGCCTTACTGGAGGAGTGCATTGTGTTCCCCAAAACAAGTAAACAACAGAGCTACTGAGCCAAGGGCACTTCCAGTCTAGGGAATATACCTTGGGAAAATTGAAAATCAATATGACAGAGCCACCCCCAAATTTAGGGCTGCACTGCTTACAAGAACCTCAACTTGGGTACACCTTAAATATCGAAGGAAAGATAAAAATGATTCAAAAAATTGTGGTACTTATGTACGATGGAATATCCCTCAGCCATGAAATCAATGTCATAAGACCAGTAGCAGCAAAATGAGTGGATTCAGGTAAGATGATTCTAAGTGAAGTAAGTCACACAGAAAAAGAAACGTATCACAAGATATCACTTATGAAGATCCTGTAAACATGGCTACACATGAACTGAGTTAAGAAAGAGAAGAGAGTCTCACATTTAGGAAACACTCTTATGCCTGCTTAAGGGGGAAGGAGAGGTGGGGTGATGCATAAAACCAGAGTTTGATATAAGCACATGTACCGTTTCATAAACCAACTATGGAATAGAAAAGACCTACACCTTCTTCAGTGAAAGTGACTCAAATCCCCATATTTCCCGCAGAGGAATATATCTGACTAGTAAGAATCTTAAAACCTATGTATTGATATGTCTCCATAAGGGAATCAAGTGTGTGTAGACGGGCATAAAGATGGCAGCAAGAATCAGCTCAAACCCACTATAAAAAGGAATTTCAAATACAAAGCAAAAAAACAGGGACATTATTTACAATTCCTTCAGGTTCTCTGATGAAACCTGGAATATCCATGTCTACAATGACAGCTCGATGTGACATAAAGCTGGAAACTTGGAACTGACAGGATTGGTGAGGTTGGGTGAGCAAATGCAGACCCTTTAAAGCAATAATGCATGGCACCCATTCCATGGGTCAGAACTCTCCAGGTTGAAGGGAATATGACTACAGCTATAACATGTACGGGAAACTTAGAGAATGGACACACTGTGAATATGAAAGGTTTCTAAAACTCAACAAATAGTCCCTCTCCTGGTGCTCCCGTTTGACTTTCCAACTCATTTACTATCATTCTCCCAACTTGGAGAGACAGCCCCTTTAACCTCCTGGTGCTCACAGTTTGCCCATTTGGCAGAGGATGAAAGGGAAGAGGGAGAACCAATGAGAGAGTAGCTGTTACGCATTTGGACGGTCATATGTCACTCTAATTTCCCGGCAGGGAGAAGAATTACCCAAAGTTGTAGCCACCCAACGGGAACCAGTATAGGCCCTGAACCAAAATTGTAGACATGCGTTCAGCTCACAAAAAAACGAGTTGAAAAATGGAGCTCAAGGTCACAGCAATTCACAAACTGGCAGAGTAATAAAGGACAACTATCATCCAAAAGTCTGTTGAGGGAAGGCAACGAGGCAGACTTGAATGCGAGGCAGAATAGTAGGAAACAGATTTCAAGAGGTACGTTGGAATCACCTGTAAAGCACAGGAAGAGGGGCCCAACTTCGACAATGATGCACTTGGCCAAAATGGGCGTATGCATTTTCTCCTGAATATATGCAGGAGAAAACGCATATGCCCTTTTTGGCCAAGCAAGCACGCGAGCAATGCAAATCTGCACTACAAAGATGTATCGCTCCCCACAGGTCAAAAGGGACATCCACAAAATGTGTAAATACCAGAAAGGCAAGACAGGCCCTGGAGAACAGGGAGCCTTGTTATACAGATGGGAGGGATGTAAATTGCGATCTGCCTTACTGGAGGAGTGCATTGTGTTCCCCAAAACAAGTAAACAACAGAGCTACTGAGCCAAGGGCACTTCCAGTCTAGGGAATATACCTTGGGAAAATTGAAAATCAATATGACAGAGCCACCCCCAAATTTAGGGCTGCACTGCTTACAAGAACCTCAACTTGGGTACACCTTAAATATCGAAGGAAAGATAAAAATGATTCAAAAAATTGTGGTACTTATGTACGATGGAATATCCCTCAGCCATGAAATCAATGTCATAAGACCAGTAGCAGCAAAATGAGTGGATTCAGGTAAGATGATTCTAAGTGAAGTAAGTCACACAGAAAAAGAAACGTATCACAAGATATCACTTATGAAGATCCTGTAAACATGGCTACACATGAACTGAGTTAAGAAAGAGAAGAGAGTCTCACATTTAGGAAACACTCTTATGCCTGCTTAAGGGGGAAGGAGAGGTGGGGTGATGCATAAAACCAGAGTTTGATATAAGCACATGTACCGTTTCATAAACCAACTATGGAATAGAAAAGACCTACACCTTCTTCAGTGAAAGTGACTCAAATCCCCATATTTCCCGCAGAGGAATATATCTGACTAGTAAGAATCTTAAAACCTATGTATTGATATGTCTCCATAAGGGAATCAAGTGTGTGTAGACGGGCATAAAGATGGCAGCAAGAATCAGCTCAAACCCACTATAAAAAGGAATTTCAAATACAAAGCAAAAAAACAGGGACATTATTTACAATTCCTTCAGGTTCTCTGATGAAACCTGGAATATCCATGTCTACAATGACAGCTCGATGTGACATAAAGCTGGAAACTTGGAACTGACAGGATTGGTGAGATTGGGTGAGCAAATGCAGACCCTTTAAAGCAATAATGCATGGCACCCATTCCATGGGTCAGAACTCTCCAGGTTGAAGGGAATATGACTACAGCTATAACATGTACGGGAAACTTAGAGAATGGACACACTGTGAATATGAAAGGTTTCTAAAACTCAACAAATAGTCCCTCTCCTGGTGCTCCCGTTTGACTTTCCAACTCATTTACTATCATTCTCCCAACTTGGAGAGACAGCCCCTTTAACCTCCTGGTGCTCACAGTTTGCCCATTTGGCAGAGGATGAAAGGGAAGAGGGAGAACCAATGAGAGAGTAGCTGTTACGCATTTGGACGGTCATATGTCACTCTAATTTCCCGGCAGGGAGAAGAATTACCCAAAGTTGTAGCCACCCAACGGGAACCAGTATAGGCCCTGAACCAAAATTGTAGACATGCGTTCAGCTCACAAAAAAACGAGTTGAAAAATGGAGCTCAAGGTCACAGCAATTCACAAACTGGCAGAGTAATAAAGGACAACTATCATCCAAAAGTCTGTTGAGGGAAGGCAACGAGGCAGACTTGAATGCGAGGCAGAATAGTAGGAAACAGATTTCAAGAGGTACGTTGGAATCACCTGTAAAGCACAGGAAGAGGGGCCCAACTTCGACAATGATGCACTTGGCCAAAATGGGCGTATGCATTTTCTCCTGAATATATGCAGGAGAAAACGCATATGCCCTTTTTGGCCAAGCAAGCACGCGAGCAATGCAAATCTGCACTACAAAGATGTATCGCTCCCCACAGGTCAAAAGGGACATCCACAAAATGTGTAAATACCAGAAAGGCAAGACAGGCCCTGGAGAACAGGGAGCCTTGTTATACAGATGGGAGGGATGTAAATTGCGATCTGCCTTACTGGAGGAGTGCATTGTGTTCCCCAAAACAAGTAAACAACAGAGCTACTGAGCCAAGGGCACTTCCAGTCTAGGGAATATACCTTGGGAAAATTGAAAATCAATATGACAGAGCCACCCCCAAATTTAGGGCTGCACTGCTTACAAGAACCTCAACTTGGGTACACCTTAAATATCGAAGGAAAGATAAAAATGATTCAAAAAATTGTGGTACTTATGTACGATGGAATATCCCTCAGCCATGAAATCAATGTCATAAGACCAGTAGCAGCAAAATGAGTGGATTCAGGTAAGATGATTCTAAGTGAAGTAAGTCACACAGAAAAAGAAACGTATCACAAGATATCACTTATGAAGATCCTGTAAACATGGCTACACATGAACTGAGTTAAGAAAGAGAAGAGAGTCTCACATTTAGGAAACACTCTTATGCCTGCTTAAGGGGGAAGGAGAGGTGGGGTGATGCATAAAACCAGAGTTTGATATAAGCACATGTACCGTTTCATAAACCAACTATGGAATAGAAAAGACCTACACCTTCTTCAGTGAAAGTGACTCAAATCCCCATATTTCCCGCAGAGGAATATATCTGACTAGTAAGAATCTTAAAACCTATGTATTGATATGTCTCCATAAGGGAATCAAGTGTGTGTAGACGGGCATAAAGATGGGAGCGAGAATCAGCTCAAACCCACTATAAAAAGGAATTTCAAAAACAAAACAAAAAAACAGGGAAATTCTTTACAATTCCTTCAGGGTCTCTGATGAAACCTGGAATGACCCTATGTACAACGACAGCTGGATGTGGCATAGGGCTGGACACATGGGACTGAGAGGATTGGTGAGATTGGGTGAGCAAAGGCAGACCCTTTAAAGCAATAATGCATGGCAACCATTCCATGGGCCCCAACTCTCCAGGTTGAAGGGAATATTACTACAGCTATAACATATATGGGAAACCTAGATAATGGACACACTGTGAATATGAAAGGTCTCTAAAACTCAACGAATATTCCCTCTCCTGGCGCTCCGGTTTGACTTTCCAACTGCTTTACTATCAATCTCTGAACCTGGAGAGACAGCACCTTTAACCTCCTGTTTCGCACAGGTTGCCAATTTTGCAGAGGATGAATGGGAAGAGGGAGAACCAATGAGAGAGTAGCTGTTAGGTATTTGGACGGGCATATGTCACTCTTATTTCCCGGGAGGAAGAAGAATAGACCAAAGTCTCAGCCACCCACCGGGAACCAGTATAGTTCCTGAACCAAAATATTGGACTTGCGTTCAGCTCAGAAAAAACGAGTTAAAATATGGAGCTCAGGGGCACAGCAATTCACAAACTGGCAGAGTAACAAAGGGCAACTATCGTCCAAAAATCTGTTGAGGGAAGGCAACGAGGTGGCCTTGAAAGGGAGCAGAATAGCAGGAAACAGATTTCAAGAGGTACGTTCGAATCGCCTTTAAAGCACAGGAAGAGTCTCACAAATTCGACAATGATGCACTTGGCCAAAAAGTGTGTATGTGATTTCTCCTGAATATATTCAGGAGAAAACGTATACGCCCTTTTTGGCCAAGCAAGCAAGCGGGCAATGCTAATCTGAACTACAAAGTAGTATCACTTCCCACCGGTCAAAAGGGACATCAGAGAAATGTTTAAAAACCAGAAAGGCAACACTGGCCCTGGAGAACAGGGAGCCTTGTTATGCTGAAGGAAGGCATGTAAATTGCCAACTGCCTCTCTGGAGGAGTGCACTGTGTTCCCTAAAACAAGTAAACAACAGAGCTACAGAGCCAAGGGCACTTCAAGTCTAGGGAATATACCTTGGGAAAACTGAAAATCAATAAGACAAATCCACCCCAAAATTTAGGGCTGCACTGCTGACAAGAACCTCAACTTGGGTACACCTTAAATATTCCGTGAAAGATAAAAATGGTTCAAAAAATTGTGTTACTTACGTTATGATGGTATATCCCTCAGCCATGATATCAATGTCAAAAGACCAGTAGCAGCAAAATGAATGGATTCAGGTATGATGATTCTAAGTGAAATAAGTCACACAGAAAAAGAATCTTATCATAAGATATCACTTATGAAAATCCTGTAAACATGGATACACATGAACTGAGTTAGGAAAGAGAACAGAGTCTCACATTTAGAAAACACTCTTACGCCTGCTTAAGGGGGAAGGAGAGGTGGGGTGTTGCATAAAACTGAGTTTGATATAAGTACAGGCACCATTCCAGAAACCAAATACAAAATACACAAGATCTACACCTTCCTCACTGAAAGGTTATCAAGACCCCATACTTCACACAGAGGAATATATCTGACTAGTAAGGATCTTAAAACCTATGTATTGATATATCTCCGTAAGGGAAACAAGTGTGTCTAGACTGGCATAAACACGGCAGTGAGAATCAGCTCAAACCCACTATAAAAAGGAATTTCAAAAACAAAACAACAAAACAGGGAAATTCTTTACAATTCCTTCAGGCTCTCTGATGAACCTTGGAATGACCCTGTCTACAACGACAGCTGGAGGTGGCATAAGGCTGGACACATGGGACTGAGAGGATTGGTGAGATTGGGTGAGCAAATGCAGACCCTGTAAAGCAATAATGCATGACACCCATTCCATGGGTCCCAACTCTCCAGGTTGAAGGTAATATTACTACAGCTATAAAAGGTATGGGATACCTAGAGAATGGACACACTGTGAATACGAAAGCTTTCTAAAACTCAACGAATAATCGCTCTCCTGGTGCTCCAGTTTGACATTCCAACTGCTTAACTATCAATCTCCCAACTAGGAGAGACTGAACCTTTACCCTCCTGGTTCGCACAGGTTGCCAGTGTGGCAAAGTATGAAAGGGAAGAGGGAGAACCAAAGAGAGAGTAGCTGCTAGGCATTTGGACGGGCACATGTCACTCTTATTTCCCGGGAGGAAGAAGAATTAACCAAAGTCTCAGCCACCCACCGGGAACCAGTATAGGTCCTGAACCAAAATATGGGACTTGCATTCAGCTCACAAAAAAACGAGTTAAAAAATGGAGCTCAGGGGCAAAGCAATTCACAAACTGGCAGAGTAATAAACAACAACTATCATCCAAAAATCTGTTGAGGGAACGCAACGAGGTGGAGTTGAATGTGAGGCAGAATAGCAGGAAACAGATTTCAAGAGGTACGTTGGAATCGCCTTTAAAGCACAGGAAGAGGGGCACAACTTCGACAATGATGCACTTGGCCAAATAGTGCGTAAGCGTTTTCCCCTCAGTATATTCAGGAGAAAACGCATACACCCATTTTGGCCAAGAAAACAAGCGGGCAATGCAAATCTGCACTACAAAGAAGTATCACTTCCCACCGGTCCTAAGGGATATCCACATAAAGGGTAATAACCAGAAATTCAAGACAGGCCCTGGAGAACAGGGAGCCTTGTTATGCTGATGGCCGGGATGTAAATTGCCAACTGCCTCTCTGGAGGAGTGCACTGTGTTCCCTAAAACAAGTAAACAACAGAGCTACAGAGCCAAGGGCACTTCCACTCTAGGGAATATACCATTGGAAAACTGAAAATCAATAAGACAGAGCCACCCCAAAATTTAGGGCTGCACTGCTTACAAGAACCTCAACTTGGGTACACCTTAAGTATCCCAGGATAGATAAAAATGGTTCAAAAAATTGTGGTACTTACATATGATGGAATATCCCTCAGCCATGAAATCAATGTCATAAGACCAGTAGCAGCAAAATGAGTGGATTCAGGTTCGATGATTCTAAGTGAAATAAGTCACACAGAAAAAGAAACTTATCATAAGATATCACTTATGAAGATCCTGTAAACATGGCTAGACATGAACTGAGTTAGGAAAGAGAAGAGAGTCTCACATTTAGAAAACACTCTTATGCCTGCTTAAGGGAGAAGGAGAAGTGGGGTGATGCATAAAACCAGAGTTTGATATAAGCACAGGTACCGTTCCTGAAACCAACTATAGAATAGACAAGACCTACCTATACTTTCCTCAGTGAAAGGGACTCAAAACACCATATTTCCCGTAGGGGAATATATCTGACTAGTAAGTTTCTTAAAACCTATGTATTGATATGTCTCCATAAGGGAATCAAGTGTGTCTAGACTTGCATAAACATGGCAGCAAGAATCAGCTCAAACCCACTATAAAAAGGAATTTCAAATACAAAGCAAAAAAACAGGGACATTATTTACAATTCCTTCAGGTTCTCTGATGAAACCTGGAATATCCATGTCTACAATGACAGCTCGATGTGACATAAAGCTGGAAACTTGGAACTGACAGGATTGGTGAGGTTGGGTGAGCAAATGCAGACCCTTTAAAGCAATAATGCATGGCACCCATTCCATGGGTCAGAACTCTCCAGGTTGAAGGGAATATGACTACAGCTATAACATGTACGGGAAACTTAGAGAATGGACACACTGTGAATATGAAAGGTTTCTAAAACTCAACAAATAGTCCCTCTCCTGGTGCTCCCGTTTGACTTTCCAACTCATTTACTATCATTCTCCCAACTTGGAGAGACAGCCCCTTTAACCTCCTGGTGCTCACAGTTTGCCCATTTGGCAGAGGATGAAAGGGAAGAGGGAGAACCAATGAGAGAGTAGCTGTTACGCATTTGGACGGTCATATGTCACTCTAATTTCCCGGCAGGGAGAAGAATTACCCAAAGTTGTAGCCACCCAACGGGAACCAGTATAGGCCCTGAACCAAAATTGTAGACATGCGTTCAGCTCACAAAAAAACGAGTTGAAAAATGGAGCTCAAGGTCACAGCAATTCACAAACTGGCAGAGTAATAAAGGACAACTATCATCCAAAAGTCTGTTGAGGGAAGGCAACGAGGCAGACTTGAATGCGAGGCAGAATAGTAGGAAACAGATTTCAAGAGGTACGTTGGAATCACCTGTAAAGCACAGGAAGAGGGGCCCAACTTCGACAATGATGCACTTGGCCAAAATGGGCGTATGCATTTTCTCCTGAATATATGCAGGAGAAAACGCATATGCCCTTTTTGGCCAAGCAAGCACGCGAGCAATGCAAATCTGCACTACAAAGATGTATCGCTCCCCACAGGTCAAAAGGGACATCCACAAAATGTGTAAATACCAGAAAGGCAAGACAGGCCCTGGAGAACAGGGAGCCTTGTTATACAGATGGGAGGGATGTAAATTGCGATCTGCCTTACTGGAGGAGTGCATTGTGTTCCCCAAAACAAGTAAACAACAGAGCTACTGAGCCAAGGGCACTTCCAGTCTAGGGAATATACCTTGGGAAAATTGAAAATCAATATGACAGAGCCACCCCCAAATTTAGGGCTGCACTGCTTACAAGAACCTCAACTTGGGTACACCTTAAATATCGAAGGAAAGATAAAAATGATTCAAAAAATTGTGGTACTTATGTACGATGGAATATCCCTCAGCCATGAAATCAATGTCATAAGACCAGTAGCAGCAAAATGAGTGGATTCAGGTAAGATGATTCTAAGTGAAGTAAGTCACACAGAAAAAGAAACGTATCACAAGATATCACTTATGAAGATCCTGTAAACATGGCTACACATGAACTGAGTTAAGAAAGAGAAGAGAGTCTCACATTTAGGAAACACTCTTATGCCTGCTTAAGGGGGAAGGAGAGGTGGGGTGATGCATAAAACCAGAGTTTGATATAAGCACATGTACCGTTTCATAAACCAACTATGGAATAGAAAAGACCTACACCTTCTTCAGTGAAAGTGACTCAAATCCCCATATTTCCCGCAGAGGAATATATCTGACTAGTAAGAATCTTAAAACCTATGTATTGATATGTCTCCATAAGGGAATCAAGTGTGTGTAGACGGGCATAAAGATGGGAGCGAGAATCAGCTCAAACCCACTATAAAAAGGAATTTCAAAAACAAAACAAAAAAACAGGGAAATTCTTTACAATTCCTTCAGGGTCTCTGATGAAACCTGGAATGACCCTATGTACAACGACAGCTGGATGTGGCATAGGGCTGGACACATGGGACTGAGAGGATTGGTGAGATTGGGTGAGCAAAGGCAGACCCTTTAAAGCAATAATGCATGGCAACCATTCCATGGGCCCCAACTCTCCAGGTTGAAGGGAATATTACTACAGCTATAACATATATGGGAAACCTAGATAATGGACACACTGTGAATATGAAAGGTCTCTAAAACTCAACGAATATTCCCTCTCCTGGCGCTCCGGTTTGACTTTCCAACTGCTTTACTATCAATCTCTGAACCTGGAGAGACAGCACCTTTAACCTCCTGTTTCGCACAGGTTGCCAATTTTGCAGAGGATGAATGGGAAGAGGGAGAACCAATGAGAGAGTAGCTGTTAGGTATTTGGACGGGCATATGTCACTCTTATTTCCCGGGAGGAAGAAGAATAGACCAAAGTCTCAGCCACCCACCGGGAACCAGTATAGTTCCTGAACCAAAATATTGGACTTGCGTTCAGCTCAGAAAAAACGAGTTAAAATATGGAGCTCAGGGGCACAGCAATTCACAAACTGGCAGAGTAACAAAGGGCAACTATCGTCCAAAAATCTGTTGAGGGAAGGCAACGAGGTGGCCTTGAAAGGGAGCAGAATAGCAGGAAACAGATTTCAAGAGGTACGTTCGAATCGCCTTTAAAGCACAGGAAGAGTCTCACAAATTCGACAATGATGCACTTGGCCAAAAAGTGTGTATGTGATTTCTCCTGAATATATTCAGGAGAAAACGTATACGCCCTTTTTGGCCAAGCAAGCAAGCGGGCAATGCTAATCTGAACTACAAAGTAGTATCACTTCCCACCGGTCAAAAGGGACATCAGAGAAATGTTTAAAAACCAGAAAGGCAACACTGGCCCTGGAGAACAGGGAGCCTTGTTATGCTGAAGGAAGGCATGTAAATTGCCAACTGCCTCTCTGGAGGAGTGCACTGTGTTCCCTAAAACAAGTAAACAACAGAGCTACAGAGCCAAGGGCACTTCAAGTCTAGGGAATATACCTTGGGAAAACTGAAAATCAATAAGACAAATCCACCCCAAAATTTAGGGCTGCACTGCTGACAAGAACCTCAACTTGGGTACACCTTAAATATTCCGTGAAAGATAAAAATGGTTCAAAAAATTGTGTTACTTACGTTATGATGGTATATCCCTCAGCCATGATATCAATGTCAAAAGACCAGTAGCAGCAAAATGAATGGATTCAGGTATGATGATTCTAAGTGAAATAAGTCACACAGAAAAAGAATCTTATCATAAGATATCACTTATGAAAATCCTGTAAACATGGATACACATGAACTGAGTTAGGAAAGAGAACAGAGTCTCACATTTAGAAAACACTCTTACGCCTGCTTAAGGGGGAAGGAGAGGTGGGGTGTTGCATAAAACTGAGTTTGATATAAGTACAGGCACCATTCCAGAAACCAAATACAAAATACACAAGATCTACACCTTCCTCACTGAAAGGTTATCAAGACCCCATACTTCACACAGAGGAATATATCTGACTAGTAAGGATCTTAAAACCTATGTATTGATATATCTCCGTAAGGGAAACAAGTGTGTCTAGACTGGCATAAACACGGCAGTGAGAATCAGCTCAAACCCACTATAAAAAGGAATTTCAAAAACAAAACAACAAAACAGGGAAATTCTTTACAATTCCTTCAGGCTCTCTGATGAACCTTGGAATGACCCTGTCTACAACGACAGCTGGAGGTGGCATAAGGCTGGACACATGGGACTGAGAGGATTGGTGAGATTGGGTGAGCAAATGCAGACCCTGTAAAGCAATAATGCATGACACCCATTCCATGGGTCCCAACTCTCCAGGTTGAAGGTAATATTACTACAGCTATAAAAGGTATGGGATACCTAGAGAATGGACACACTGTGAATACGAAAGCTTTCTAAAACTCAACGAATAATCGCTCTCCTGGTGCTCCAGTTTGACATTCCAACTGCTTAACTATCAATCTCCCAACTAGGAGAGACTGAACCTTTACCCTCCTGGTTCGCACAGGTTGCCAGTGTGGCAAAGTATGAAAGGGAAGAGGGAGAACCAAAGAGAGAGTAGCTGCTAGGCATTTGGACGGGCACATGTCACTCTTATTTCCCGGGAGGAAGAAGAATTAACCAAAGTCTCAGCCACCCACCGGGAACCAGTATAGGTCCTGAACCAAAATATGGGACTTGCATTCAGCTCACAAAAAAACGAGTTAAAAAATGGAGCTCAGGGGCAAAGCAATTCACAAACTGGCAGAGTAATAAACAACAACTATCATCCAAAAATCTGTTGAGGGAACGCAACGAGGTGGAGTTGAATGTGAGGCAGAATAGCAGGAAACAGATTTCAAGAGGTACGTTGGAATCGCCTTTAAAGCACAGGAAGAGGGGCACAACTTCGACAATGATGCACTTGGCCAAATAGTGCGTAAGCGTTTTCCCCTCAGTATATTCAGGAGAAAACGCATACACCCATTTTGGCCAAGAAAACAAGCGGGCAATGCAAATCTGCACTACAAAGAAGTATCACTTCCCACCGGTCCTAAGGGATATCCACATAAAGGGTAATAACCAGAAATTCAAGACAGGCCCTGGAGAACAGGGAGCCTTGTTATGCTGATGGCCGGGATGTAAATTGCCAACTGCCTCTCTGGAGGAGTGCACTGTGTTCCCTAAAACAAGTAAACAACAGAGCTACAGAGCCAAGGGCACTTCCACTCTAGGGAATATACCATTGGAAAACTGAAAATCAATAAGACAGAGCCACCCCAAAATTTAGGGCTGCACTGCTTACAAGAACCTCAACTTGGGTACACCTTAAGTATCCCAGGATAGATAAAAATGGTTCAAAAAATTGTGGTACTTACATATGATGGAATATCCCTCAGCCATGAAATCAATGTCATAAGACCAGTAGCAGCAAAATGAGTGGATTCAGGTTCGATGATTCTAAGTGAAATAAGTCACACAGAAAAAGAAACTTATCATAAGATATCACTTATGAAGATCCTGTAAACATGGCTAGACATGAACTGAGTTAGGAAAGAGAAGAGAGTCTCACATTTAGAAAACACTCTTATGCCTGCTTAAGGGAGAAGGAGAAGTGGGGTGATGCATAAAACCAGAGTTTGATATAAGCACAGGTACCGTTCCTGAAACCAACTATAGAATAGACAAGACCTACCTATACTTTCCTCAGTGAAAGGGACTCAAAACACCATATTTCCCGTAGGGGAATATATCTGACTAGTAAGTTTCTTAAAACCTATGTATTGATATGTCTCCATAAGGGAATCAAGTGTGTCTAGACTTGCATAAACATGGCAGCAAGAATCAGCTCAAACCCACTATAAAAAGGAATTTCAAATACAAAGCAAAAAAACAGGGACATTATTTACAATTCCTTCAGGTTCTCTGATGAAACCTGGAATATCCATGTCTACAATGACAGCTCGATGTGACATAAAGCTGGAAACTTGGAACTGACAGGATTGGTGAGGTTGGGTGAGCAAATGCAGACCCTTTAAAGCAATAATGCATGGCACCCATTCCATGGGTCAGAACTCTCCAGGTTGAAGGGAATATGACTACAGCTATAACATGTACGGGAAACTTAGAGAATGGACACACTGTGAATATGAAAGGTTTCTAAAACTCAACAAATAGTCCCTCTCCTGGTGCTCCCGTTTGACTTTCCAACTCATTTACTATCATTCTCCCAACTTGGAGAGACAGCCCCTTTAACCTCCTGGTGCTCACAGTTTGCCCATTTGGCAGAGGATGAAAGGGAAGAGGGAGAACCAATGAGAGAGTAGCTGTTACGCATTTGGACGGTCATATGTCACTCTAATTTCCCGGCAGGGAGAAGAATTACCCAAAGTTGTAGCCACCCAACGGGAACCAGTATAGGCCCTGAACCAAAATTGTAGACATGCGTTCAGCTCACAAAAAAACGAGTTGAAAAATGGAGCTCAAGGTCACAGCAATTCACAAACTGGCAGAGTAATAAAGGACAACTATCATCCAAAAGTCTGTTGAGGGAAGGCAACGAGGCAGACTTGAATGCGAGGCAGAATAGTAGGAAACAGATTTCAAGAGGTACGTTGGAATCACCTGTAAAGCACAGGAAGAGGGGCCCAACTTCGACAATGATGCACTTGGCCAAAATGGGCGTATGCATTTTCTCCTGAATATATGCAGGAGAAAACGCATATGCCCTTTTTGGCCAAGCAAGCACGCGAGCAATGCAAATCTGCACTACAAAGATGTATCGCTCCCCACAGGTCAAAAGGGACATCCACAAAATGTGTAAATACCAGAAAGGCAAGACAGGCCCTGGAGAACAGGGAGCCTTGTTATACAGATGGGAGGGATGTAAATTGCGATCTGCCTTACTGGAGGAGTGCATTGTGTTCCCCAAAACAAGTAAACAACAGAGCTACTGAGCCAAGGGCACTTCCAGTCTAGGGAATATACCTTGGGAAAATTGAAAATCAATATGACAGAGCCACCCCCAAATTTAGGGCTGCACTGCTTACAAGAACCTCAACTTGGGTACACCTTAAATATCGAAGGAAAGATAAAAATGATTCAAAAAATTGTGGTACTTATGTACGATGGAATATCCCTCAGCCATGAAATCAATGTCATAAGACCAGTAGCAGCAAAATGAGTGGATTCAGGTAAGATGATTCTAAGTGAAGTAAGTCACACAGAAAAAGAAACGTATCACAAGATATCACTTATGAAGATCCTGTAAACATGGCTACACATGAACTGAGTTAAGAAAGAGAAGAGAGTCTCACATTTAGGAAACACTCTTATGCCTGCTTAAGGGGGAAGGAGAGGTGGGGTGATGCATAAAACCAGAGTTTGATATAAGCACATGTACCGTTTCATAAACCAACTATGGAATAGAAAAGACCTACACCTTCTTCAGTGAAAGTGACTCAAATCCCCATATTTCCCGCAGAGGAATATATCTGACTAGTAAGAATCTTAAAACCTATGTATTGATATGTCTCCATAAGGGAATCAAGTGTGTGTAGACGGGCATAAAGATGGGAGCGAGAATCAGCTCAAACCCACTATAAAAAGGAATTTCAAAAACAAAACAAAAAAACAGGGAAATTCTTTACAATTCCTTCAGGGTCTCTGATGAAACCTGGAATGACCCTATGTACAACGACAGCTGGATGTGGCATAGGGCTGGACACATGGGACTGAGAGGATTGGTGAGATTGGGTGAGCAAAGGCAGACCCTTTAAAGCAATAATGCATGGCAACCATTCCATGGGCCCCAACTCTCCAGGTTGAAGGGAATATTACTACAGCTATAACATATATGGGAAACCTAGATAATGGACACACTGTGAATATGAAAGGTCTCTAAAACTCAACGAATATTCCCTCTCCTGGCGCTCCGGTTTGACTTTCCAACTGCTTTACTATCAATCTCTGAACCTGGAGAGACAGCACCTTTAACCTCCTGTTTCGCACAGGTTGCCAATTTTGCAGAGGATGAATGGGAAGAGGGAGAACCAATGAGAGAGTAGCTGTTAGGTATTTGGACGGGCATATGTCACTCTTATTTCCCGGGAGGAAGAAGAATAGACCAAAGTCTCAGCCACCCACCGGGAACCAGTATAGTTCCTGAACCAAAATATTGGACTTGCGTTCAGCTCAGAAAAAACGAGTTAAAATATGGAGCTCAGGGGCACAGCAATTCACAAACTGGCAGAGTAACAAAGGGCAACTATCGTCCAAAAATCTGTTGAGGGAAGGCAACGAGGTGGCCTTGAAAGGGAGCAGAATAGCAGGAAACAGATTTCAAGAGGTACGTTCGAATCGCCTTTAAAGCACAGGAAGAGTCTCACAAATTCGACAATGATGCACTTGGCCAAAAAGTGTGTATGTGATTTCTCCTGAATATATTCAGGAGAAAACGTATACGCCCTTTTTGGCCAAGCAAGCAAGCGGGCAATGCTAATCTGAACTACAAAGTAGTATCACTTCCCACCGGTCAAAAGGGACATCAGAGAAATGTTTAAAAACCAGAAAGGCAACACTGGCCCTGGAGAACAGGGAGCCTTGTTATGCTGAAGGAAGGCATGTAAATTGCCAACTGCCTCTCTGGAGGAGTGCACTGTGTTCCCTAAAACAAGTAAACAACAGAGCTACAGAGCCAAGGGCACTTCAAGTCTAGGGAATATACCTTGGGAAAACTGAAAATCAATAAGACAAATCCACCCCAAAATTTAGGGCTGCACTGCTGACAAGAACCTCAACTTGGGTACACCTTAAATATTCCGTGAAAGATAAAAATGGTTCAAAAAATTGTGTTACTTACGTTATGATGGTATATCCCTCAGCCATGATATCAATGTCAAAAGACCAGTAGCAGCAAAATGAATGGATTCAGGTATGATGATTCTAAGTGAAATAAGTCACACAGAAAAAGAATCTTATCATAAGATATCACTTATGAAAATCCTGTAAACATGGATACACATGAACTGAGTTAGGAAAGAGAACAGAGTCTCACATTTAGAAAACACTCTTACGCCTGCTTAAGGGGGAAGGAGAGGTGGGGTGTTGCATAAAACTGAGTTTGATATAAGTACAGGCACCATTCCAGAAACCAAATACAAAATACACAAGATCTACACCTTCCTCACTGAAAGGTTATCAAGACCCCATACTTCACACAGAGGAATATATCTGACTAGTAAGGATCTTAAAACCTATGTATTGATATATCTCCGTAAGGGAAACAAGTGTGTCTAGACTGGCATAAACACGGCAGTGAGAATCAGCTCAAACCCACTATAAAAAGGAATTTCAAAAACAAAACAACAAAACAGGGAAATTCTTTACAATTCCTTCAGGCTCTCTGATGAACCTTGGAATGACCCTGTCTACAACGACAGCTGGAGGTGGCATAAGGCTGGACACATGGGACTGAGAGGATTGGTGAGATTGGGTGAGCAAATGCAGACCCTGTAAAGCAATAATGCATGACACCCATTCCATGGGTCCCAACTCTCCAGGTTGAAGGTAATATTACTACAGCTATAAAAGGTATGGGATACCTAGAGAATGGACACACTGTGAATACGAAAGCTTTCTAAAACTCAACGAATAATCGCTCTCCTGGTGCTCCAGTTTGACATTCCAACTGCTTAACTATCAATCTCCCAACTAGGAGAGACTGAACCTTTACCCTCCTGGTTCGCACAGGTTGCCAGTGTGGCAAAGTATGAAAGGGAAGAGGGAGAACCAAAGAGAGAGTAGCTGCTAGGCATTTGGACGGGCACATGTCACTCTTATTTCCCGGGAGGAAGAAGAATTAACCAAAGTCTCAGCCACCCACCGGGAACCAGTATAGGTCCTGAACCAAAATATGGGACTTGCATTCAGCTCACAAAAAAACGAGTTAAAAAATGGAGCTCAGGGGCAAAGCAATTCACAAACTGGCAGAGTAATAAACAACAACTATCATCCAAAAATCTGTTGAGGGAACGCAACGAGGTGGAGTTGAATGTGAGGCAGAATAGCAGGAAACAGATTTCAAGAGGTACGTTGGAATCGCCTTTAAAGCACAGGAAGAGGGGCACAACTTCGACAATGATGCACTTGGCCAAATAGTGCGTAAGCGTTTTCCCCTCAGTATATTCAGGAGAAAACGCATACACCCATTTTGGCCAAGAAAACAAGCGGGCAATGCAAATCTGCACTACAAAGAAGTATCACTTCCCACCGGTCCTAAGGGATATCCACATAAAGGGTAATAACCAGAAATTCAAGACAGGCCCTGGAGAACAGGGAGCCTTGTTATGCTGATGGCCGGGATGTAAATTGCCAACTGCCTCTCTGGAGGAGTGCACTGTGTTCCCTAAAACAAGTAAACAACAGAGCTACAGAGCCAAGGGCACTTCCACTCTAGGGAATATACCATTGGAAAACTGAAAATCAATAAGACAGAGCCACCCCAAAATTTAGGGCTGCACTGCTTACAAGAACCTCAACTTGGGTACACCTTAAGTATCCCAGGATAGATAAAAATGGTTCAAAAAATTGTGGTACTTACATATGATGGAATATCCCTCAGCCATGAAATCAATGTCATAAGACCAGTAGCAGCAAAATGAGTGGATTCAGGTTCGATGATTCTAAGTGAAATAAGTCACACAGAAAAAGAAACTTATCATAAGATATCACTTATGAAGATCCTGTAAACATGGCTAGACATGAACTGAGTTAGGAAAGAGAAGAGAGTCTCACATTTAGAAAACACTCTTATGCCTGCTTAAGGGAGAAGGAGAAGTGGGGTGATGCATAAAACCAGAGTTTGATATAAGCACAGGTACCGTTCCTGAAACCAACTATAGAATAGACAAGACCTACCTATACTTTCCTCAGTGAAAGGGACTCAAAACACCATATTTCCCGTAGGGGAATATATCTGACTAGTAAGTTTCTTAAAACCTATGTATTGATATGTCTCCATAAGGGAATCAAGTGTGTCTAGACTTGCATAAACATGGCAGCAAGAATCAGCTCAAACCCACTATAAAAAGGAATTTCAAATACAAAGCAAAAAAACAGGGACATTATTTACAATTCCTTCAGGTTCTCTGATGAAACCTGGAATATCCATGTCTACAATGACAGCTCGATGTGACATAAAGCTGGAAACTTGGAACTGACAGGATTGGTGAGGTTGGGTGAGCAAATGCAGACCCTTTAAAGCAATAATGCATGGCACCCATTCCATGGGTCAGAACTCTCCAGGTTGAAGGGAATATGACTACAGCTATAACATGTACGGGAAACTTAGAGAATGGACACACTGTGAATATGAACGGTTTCTAAAACTCAACAAATAGTCCCTCTCCTGGTGCTCCCGTTTGACTTTCCAACTCATTTACTATCATTCTCCCAACTTGGAGAGACAGCCCCTTTAACCTCCTGGTGCTCACAGTTTGCCCATTTGGCAGAGGATGAAAGGGAAGAGGGAGAACCAATGAGAGAGTAGCTGTTACGCATTTGGACGGTCATATGTCACTCTAATTTCCCGGCAGGGAGAAGAATTACCCAAAGTTGTAGCCACCCAACGGGAACCAGTATAGGCCCTGAACCAAAATTGTAGACATGCGTTCAGCTCACAAAAAAACGAGTTGAAAAATGGAGCTCAAGGTCACAGCAATTCACAAACTGGCAGAGTAATAAAGGACAACTATCATCCAAAAGTCTGTTGAGGGAAGGCAACGAGGCAGACTTGAATGCGAGGCAGAATAGTAGGAAACAGATTTCAAGAGGTACGTTGGAATCACCTGTAAAGCACAGGAAGAGGGGCCCAACTTCGACAATGATGCACTTGGCCAAAATGGGCGTATGCATTTTCTCCTGAATATATGCAGGAGAAAACGCATATGCCCTTTTTGGCCAAGCAAGCACGCGAGCAATGCAAATCTGCACTACAAAGATGTATCGCTCCCCACAGGTCAAAAGGGACATCCACAAAATGTGTAAATACCAGAAAGGCAAGACAGGCCCTGGAGAACAGGGAGCCTTGTTATACAGATGGGAGGGATGTAAATTGCGATCTGCCTTACTGGAGGAGTGCATTGTGTTCCCCAAAACAAGTAAACAACAGAGCTACTGAGCCAAGGGCACTTCCAGTCTAGGGAATATACCTTGGGAAAATTGAAAATCAATATGACAGAGCCACCCCCAAATTTAGGGCTGCACTGCTTACAAGAACCTCAACTTGGGTACACCTTAAATATCGAAGGAAAGATAAAAATGATTCAAAAAATTGTGGTACTTATGTACGATGGAATATCCCTCAGCCATGAAATCAATGTCATAAGACCAGTAGCAGCAAAATGAGTGGATTCAGGTAAGATGATTCTAAGTGAAGTAAGTCACACAGAAAAAGAAACGTATCACAAGATATCACTTATGAAGATCCTGTAAACATGGCTACACATGAACTGAGTTAAGAAAGAGAAGAGAGTCTCACATTTAGGAAACACTCTTATGCCTGCTTAAGGGGGAAGGAGAGGTGGGGTGATGCATAAAACCAGAGTTTGATATAAGCACATGTACCGTTTCATAAACCAACTATGGAATAGAAAAGACCTACACCTTCTTCAGTGAAAGTGACTCAAATCCCCATATTTCCCGCAGAGGAATATATCTGACTAGTAAGAATCTTAAAACCTATGTATTGATATGTCTCCATAAGGGAATCAAGTGTGTGTAGACGGGCATAAAGATGGGAGCGAGAATCAGCTCAAACCCACTATAAAAAGGAATTTCAAAAACAAAACAAAAAAACAGGGAAATTCTTTACAATTCCTTCAGGGTCTCTGATGAAACCTGGAATGACCCTATGTACAACGACAGCTGGATGTGGCATAGGGCTGGACACATGGGACTGAGAGGATTGGTGAGATTGGGTGAGCAAAGGCAGACCCTTTAAAGCAATAATGCATGGCAACCATTCCATGGGCCCCAACTCTCCAGGTTGAAGGGAATATTACTACAGCTATAACATATATGGGAAACCTAGATAATGGACACACTGTGAATATGAAAGGTCTCTAAAACTCAACGAATATTCCCTCTCCTGGCGCTCCGGTTTGACTTTCCAACTGCTTTACTATCAATCTCTGAACCTGGAGAGACAGCACCTTTAACCTCCTGTTTCGCACAGGTTGCCAATTTTGCAGAGGATGAATGGGAAGAGGGAGAACCAATGAGAGAGTAGCTGTTAGGTATTTGGACGGGCATATGTCACTCTTATTTCCCAGGAGGAAGAAGAATAGACCAAAGTCTCAGCCACCCACCGGGAACCAGTATAGTTCCTGAACCAAAATATTGGACTTGCGTTCAGCTCAGAAAAAACGAGTTAAAATATGGAGCTCAGGGGCACAGCAATTCACAAACTGGCAGAGTAACAAAGGGCAACTATCGTCCAAAAATCTGTTGAGGGAAGGCAACGAGGTGGCCTTGAAAGGGAGCAGAATAGCAGGAAACAGATTTCAAGAGGTACGTTCGAATCGCCTTTAAAGCACAGGAAGAGTCTCACAAATTCGACAATGATGCACTTGGCCAAAAAGTGTGTATGTGATTTCTCCTGAATATATTCAGGAGAAAACGTATACGCCCTTTTTGGCCAAGCAAGCAAGCGGGCGATGCTAATCTGAACTACAAAGTAGTATCACTTCCCACCGGTCAAAAGGGACATCAGAGAAATGTTTAAAAACCAGAAAGGCAACACTGGCCCTGGAGAACAGGGAGCCTTGTTATGCTGAAGGAAGGCATGTAAATTGCCAACTGCCTCTCTGGAGGAGTGCACTGTGTTCCCTAAAACAAGTAAACAACAGAGCTACAGAGCCAAGGGCACTTCAAGTCTAGGGAATATACCTTGGGAAAACTGAAAATCAATAAGACAAATCCACCCCAAAATTTAGGGCTGCACTGCTGACAAGAACCTCAACTTGGGTACACCTTAAATATTCCGTGAAAGATAAAAATGGTTCAAAAAATTGTGTTACTTACGTTATGATGGTATATCCCTCAGCCATGATATCAATGTCAAAAGACCAGTAGCAGCAAAATGAATGGATTCAGGTATGATGATTCTAAGTGAAATAAGTCACACAGAAAAAGAATCTTATCATAAGATATCACTTATGAAAATCCTGTAAACATGGATACACATGAACTGAGTTAGGAAAGAGAACAGAGTCTCACATTTAGAAAACACTCTTACGCCTGCTTAAGGGGGAAGGAGAGGTGGGGTGTTGCATAAAACTGAGTTTGATATAAGTACAGGCACCATTCCAGAAACCAAATACAAAATACACAAGATCTACACCTTCCTCACTGAAAGGTTATCAAGACCCCATACTTCACACAGAGGAATATATCTGACTAGTAAGGATCTTAAAACCTATGTATTGATATATCTCCGTAAGGGAAACAAGTGTGTCTAGACTGGCATAAACACGGCAGTGAGAATCAGCTCAAACCCACTATAAAAAGGAATTTCAAAAACAAAACAACAAAACAGGGAAATTCTTTACAATTCCTTCAGGCTCTCTGATGAACCTTGGAATGACCCTGTCTACAACGACAGCTGGAGGTGGCATAAGGCTGGACACATGGGACTGAGAGGATTGGTGAGATTGGGTGAGCAAATGCAGACCCTGTAAAGCAATAATGCATGACACCCATTCCATGGGTCCCAACTCTCCAGGTTGAAGGTAATATTACTACAGCTATAAAAGGTATGGGATACCTAGAGAATGGACACACTGTGAATACGAAAGCTTTCTAAAACTCAATGAATAATCGCTCTCCTGGTGCTCCAGTTTGACATTCCAACTGCTTAACTATCAATCTCCCAACTAGGAGAGACTGAACCTTTACCCTCCTGGTTCGCACAGGTTGCCAGTGTGGCAAAGTATGAAAGGGAAGAGGGAGAACCAAAGAGAGAGTAGCTGCTAGGCATTTGGACGGGCACATGTCACTCTTATTTCCCGGGAGGAAGAAGAATTAACCAAAGTCTCAGCCACCCACCGGGAACCAGTATAGGTCCTGAACCAAAATATGGGACTTGCATTCAGCTCACAAAAAAACGAGTTAAAAAATGGAGCTCAGGGGCAAAGCAATTCACAAACTGGCAGAGTAATAAACAACAACTATCATCCAAAAATCTGTTGAGGGAACGCAACGAGGTGGAGTTGAATGTGAGGCAGAATAGCAGGAAACAGATTTCAAGAGGTACGTTGGAATCGCCTTTAAAGCACAGGAAGAGGGGCACAACTTCGACAATGATGCACTTGGCCAAATAGTGCGTAAGCGTTTTCCCCTCAGTATATTCAGGAGAAAACGCATACACCCATTTTGGCCAAGAAAACAAGCGGGCAATGCAAATCTGCACTACAAAGAAGTATCACTTCCCACCGGTCCTAAGGGATATCCACATAAAGGGTAATAACCAGAAATTCAAGACAGGCCCTGGAGAACAGGGAGCCTTGTTATGCTGATGGCCGGGATGTAAATTGCCAACTGCCTCTCTGGAGGAGTGCACTGTGTTCCCTAAAACAAGTAAACAACAGAGCTACAGAGCCAAGGGCACTTCCACTCTAGGGAATATACCATTGGAAAACTGAAAATCAATAAGACAGAGCCACCCCAAAATTTAGGGCTGCACTGCTTACAAGAACCTCAACTTGGGTACACCTTAAGTATCCCAGGATAGATAAAAATGGTTCAAAAAATTGTGGTACTTACATATGATGGAATATCCCTCAGCCATGAAATCAATGTCATAAGACCAGTAGCAGCAAAATGAGTGGATTCAGGTTCGATGATTCTAAGTGAAATAAGTCACACAGAAAAAGAAACTTATCATAAGATATCACTTATGAAGATCCTGTAAACATGGCTAGACATGAACTGAGTTAGGAAAGAGAAGAGAGTCTCACATTTAGAAAACACTCTTATGCCTGCTTAAGGGAGAAGGAGAAGTGGGGTGATGCATAAAACCAGAGTTTGATATAAGCACAGGTACCGTTCCTGAAACCAACTATAGAATAGACAAGACCTACCTATACTTTCCTCAGTGAAAGGGACTCAAAACACCATATTTCCCGTAGGGGAATATATCTGACTAGTAAGTTTCTTAAAACCTATGTATTGATATGTCTCCATAAGGGAATCAAGTGTGTCTAGACTTGCATAAACATGGCAGCAAGAATCAGCTCAAACCCACTATAAAAAGGAATTTCAAATACAAAGCAAAAAAACAGGGACATTATTTACAATTCCTTCAGGTTCTCTGATGAAACCTGGAATATCCATGTCTACAATGACAGCTCGATGTGACATAAAGCTGGAAACTTGGAACTGACAGGATTGGTGAGGTTGGGTGAGCAAATGCAGACCCTTTAAAGCAATAATGCATGGCACCCATTCCATGGGTCAGAACTCTCCAGGTTGAAGGGAATATGACTACAGCTATAACATGTACGGGAAACTTAGAGAATGGACACACTGTGAATATGAAAGGTTTCTAAAACTCAACAAATAGTCCCTCTCCTGGTGCTCCCGTTTGACTTTCCAACTCATTTACTATCATTCTCCCAACTTGGAGAGACAGCCCCTTTAACCTCCTGGTGCTCACAGTTTGCCCATTTGGCAGAGGATGAAAGGGAAGAGGGAGAACCAATGAGAGAGTAGCTGTTACGCATTTGGACGGTCATATGTCACTCTAATTTCCCGGCAGGGAGAAGAATTACCCAAAGTTGTAGCCACCCAACGGGAACCAGTATAGGCCCTGAACCAAAATTGTAGACATGCGTTCAGCTCACAAAAAAACGAGTTGAAAAATGGAGCTCAAGGTCACAGCAATTCACAAACTGGCAGAGTAATAAAGGACAACTATCATCCAAAAGTCTGTTGAGGGAAGGCAACGAGGCAGACTTGAATGCGAGGCAGAATAGTAGGAAACAGATTTCAAGAGGTACGTTGGAATCACCTGTAAAGCACAGGAAGAGGGGCCCAACTTCGACAATGATGCACTTGGCCAAAATGGGCGTATGCATTTTCTCCTGAATATATGCAGGAGAAAACGCATATGCCCTTTTTGGCCAAGCAAGCACGCGAGCAATGCAAATCTGCACTACAAAGATGTATCGCTCCCCACAGGTCAAAAGGGACATCCACAAAATGTGTAAATACCAGAAAGGCAAGACAGGCCCTGGAGAACAGGGAGCCTTGTTATACAGATGGGAGGGATGTAAATTGCGATCTGCCTTACTGGAGGAGTGCATTGTGTTCCCCAAAACAAGTAAACAACAGAGCTACTGAGCCAAGGGCACTTCCAGTCTAGGGAATATACCTTGGGAAAATTGAAAATCAATATGACAGAGCCACCCCCAAATTTAGGGCTGCACTGCTTACAAGAACCTCAACTTGGGTACACCTTAAATATCGAAGGAAAGATAAAAATGATTCAAAAAATTGTGGTACTTATGTACGATGGAATATCCCTCAGCCATGAAATCAATGTCATAAGACCAGTAGCAGCAAAATGAGTGGATTCAGGTAAGATGATTCTAAGTGAAGTAAGTCACACAGAAAAAGAAACGTATCACAAGATATCACTTATGAAGATCCTGTAAACATGGCTACACATGAACTGAGTTAAGAAAGAGAAGAGAGTCTCACATTTAGGAAACACTCTTATGCCTGCTTAAGGGGGAAGGAGAGGTGGGGTGATGCATAAAACCAGAGTTTGATATAAGCACATGTACCGTTTCATAAACCAACTATGGAATAGAAAAGACCTACACCTTCTTCAGTGAAAGTGACTCAAATCCCCATATTTCCCGCAGAGGAATATATCTGA
Organism: Mesoplodon mirus; assembly: GCF_964341445.2. NCBI lineage: Eukaryota > Metazoa > Chordata > Mammalia > Artiodactyla > Ziphiidae > Mesoplodon > Mesoplodon mirus. The sequence goes on from NW_028295251.1 coordinate 235,379, forward strand.
CTAGTAAGAATCTTAAAACCTATGTATTGATATGTCTCCATAAGGGAATCAAGTGTGTGTAGACGGGCATAAAGATGGGAGCGAGAATCAGCTCAAACCCACTATAAAAAGGAATTTCAAAAACAAAACAAAAAAACAGGGAAATTCTTTACAATTCCTTCAGGGTCTCTGATGAAACCTGGAATGACCCTATGTACAACGACAGCTGGATGTGGCATAGGGCTGGACACATGGGACTGAGAGGATTGGTGAGATTGGGTGAGCAAAGGCAGACCCTTTAAAGCAATAATGCATGGCAACCATTCCATGGGCCCCAACTCTCCAGGTTGAAGGGAATATTACTACAGCTATAACATATATGGGAAACCTAGATAATGGACACACTGTGAATATGAAAGGTCTCTAAAACTCAACGAATATTCCCTCTCCTGGCGCTCCGGTTTGACTTTCCAACTGCTTTACTATCAATCTCTGAACCTGGAGAGACAGCACCTTTAACCTCCTGTTTCGCACAGGTTGCCAATTTTGCAGAGGATGAATGGGAAGAGGGAGAACCAATGAGAGAGTAGCTGTTAGGTATTTGGACGGGCATATGTCACTCTTATTTCCCAGGAGGAAGAAGAATAGACCAAAGTCTCAGCCACCCACCGGGAACCAGTATAGTTCCTGAACCAAAATATTGGACTTGCGTTCAGCTCAGAAAAAACGAGTTAAAATATGGAGCTCAGGGGCACAGCAATTCACAAACTGGCAGAGTAACAAAGGGCAACTATCGTCCAAAAATCTGTTGAGGGAAGGCAACGAGGTGGCCTTGAAAGGGAGCAGAATAGCAGGAAACAGATTTCAAGAGGTACGTTCGAATCGCCTTTAAAGCACAGGAAGAGTCTCACAAATTCGACAATGATGCACTTGGCCAAAAAGTGTGTATGTGATTTCTCCTGAATATATTCAGGAGAAAACGTATACGCCCTTTTTGGCCAAGCAAGCAAGCGGGCAATGCTAATCTGAACTACAAAGTAGTATCACTTCCCACCGGTCAAAAGGGACATCAGAGAAATGTTTAAAAACCAGAAAGGCAACACTGGCCCTGGAGAACAGGGAGCCTTGTTATGCTGAAGGAAGGCATGTAAATTGCCAACTGCCTCTCTGGAGGAGTGCACTGTGTTCCCTAAAACAAGTAAACAACAGAGCTACAGAGCCAAGGGCACTTCAAGTCTAGGGAATATACCTTGGGAAAACTGAAAATCAATAAGACAAATCCACCCCAAAATTTAGGGCTGCACTGCTGACAAGAACCTCAACTTGGGTACACCTTAAATATTCCGTGAAAGATAAAAATGGTTCAAAAAATTGTGTTACTTACGTTATGATGGTATATCCCTCAGCCATGATATCAATGTCAAAAGACCAGTAGCAGCAAAATGAATGGATTCAGGTATGATGATTCTAAGTGAAATAAGTCACACAGAAAAAGAATCTTATCATAAGATATCACTTATGAAAATCCTGTAAACATGGATACACATGAACTGAGTTAGGAAAGAGAACAGAGTCTCACATTTAGAAAACACTCTTACGCCTGCTTAAGGGGGAAGGAGAGGTGGGGTGTTGCATAAAACTGAGTTTGATATAAGTACAGGCACCATTCCAGAAACCAAATACAAAATACACAAGATCTACACCTTCCTCACTGAAAGGTTATCAAGACCCCATACTTCACACAGAGGAATATATCTGACTAGTAAGGATCTTAAAACCTATGTATTGATATATCTCCGTAAGGGAAACAAGTGTGTCTAGACTGGCATAAACACGGCAGTGAGAATCAGCTCAAACCCACTATAAAAAGGAATTTCAAAAACAAAACAACAAAACAGGGAAATTCTTTACAATTCCTTCAGGCTCTCTGATGAACCTTGGAATGACCCTGTCTACAACGACAGCTGGAGGTGGCATAAGGCTGGACACATGGGACTGAGAGGATTGGTGAGATTGGGTGAGCAAATGCAGACCCTGTAAAGCAATAATGCATGACACCCATTCCATGGGTCCCAACTCTCCAGGTTGAAGGTAATATTACTACAGCTATAAAAGGTATGGGATACCTAGAGAATGGACACACTGTGAATACGAAAGCTTTCTAAAACTCAACGAATAATCGCTCTCCTGGTGCTCCAGTTTGACATTCCAACTGCTTAACTATCAATCTCCCAACTAGGAGAGACTGAACCTTTACCCTCCTGGTTCGCACAGGTTGCCAGTGTGGCAAAGTATGAAAGGGAAGAGGGAGAACCAAAGAGAGAGTAGCTGCTAGGCATTTGGACGGGCACATGTCACTCTTATTTCCCGGGAGGAAGAAGAATTAACCAAAGTCTCAGCCACCCACCGGGAACCAGTATAGGTCCTGAACCAAAATATGGGACTTGCATTCAGCTCACAAAAAAACGAGTTAAAAAATGGAGCTCAGGGGCAAAGCAATTCACAAACTGGCAGAGTAATAAACAACAACTATCATCCAAAAATCTGTTGAGGGAACGCAACGAGGTGGAGTTGAATGTGAGGCAGAATAGCAGGAAACAGATTTCAAGAGGTACGTTGGAATCGCCTTTAAAGCACAGGAAGAGGGGCACAACTTCGACAATGATGCACTTGGCCAAATAGTGCGTAAGCGTTTTCCCCTCAGTATATTCAGGAGAAAACGCATACACCCATTTTGGCCAAGAAAACAAGCGGGCAATGCAAATCTGCACTACAAAGAAGTATCACTTCCCACCGGTCCTAAGGGATATCCACATAAAGGGTAATAACCAGAAATTCAAGACAGGCCCTGGAGAACAGGGAGCCTTGTTATGCTGATGGCCGGGATGTAAATTGCCAACTGCCTCTCTGGAGGAGTGCACTGTGTTCCCTAAAACAAGTAAACAACAGAGCTACAGAGCCAAGGGCACTTCCACTCTAGGGAATATACCATTGGAAAACTGAAAATCAATAAGACAGAGCCACCCCAAAATTTAGGGCTGCACTGCTTACAAGAACCTCAACTTGGGTACACCTTAAGTATCCCAGGATAGATAAAAATGGTTCAAAAAATTGTGGTACTTACATATGATGGAATATCCCTCAGCCATGAAATCAATGTCATAAGACCAGTAGCAGCAAAATGAGTGGATTCAGGTTCGATGATTCTAAGTGAAATAAGTCACACAGAAAAAGAAACTTATCATAAGATATCACTTATGAAGATCCTGTAAACATGGCTAGACATGAACTGAGTTAGGAAAGAGAAGAGAGTCTCACATTTAGAAAACACTCTTATGCCTGCTTAAGGGAGAAGGAGAAGTGGGGTGATGCATAAAACCAGAGTTTGATATAAGCACAGGTACCGTTCCTGAAACCAACTATAGAATAGACAAGACCTACCTATACTTTCCTCAGTGAAAGGGACTCAAAACACCATATTTCCCGTAGGGGAATATATCTGACTAGTAAGTTTCTTAAAACCTATGTATTGATATGTCTCCATAAGGGAATCAAGTGTGTCTAGACTTGCATAAACATGGCAGCAAGAATCAGCTCAAACCCACTATAAAAAGGAATTTCAAATACAAAGCAAAAAAACAGGGACATTATTTACAATTCCTTCAGGTTCTCTGATGAAACCTGGAATATCCATGTCTACAATGACAGCTCGATGTGACATAAAGCTGGAAACTTGGAACTGACAGGATTGGTGAGATTGGGTGAGCAAATGCAGACCCTTTAAAGCAATAATGCATGGCACCCATTCCATGGGTCAGAACTCTCCAGGTTGAAGGGAATATGACTACAGCTATAACATGTACGGGAAACTTAGAGAATGGACACACTGTGAATATGAAAGGTTTCTAAAACTCAACAAATAGTCCCTCTCCTGGTGCTCCCGTTTGACTTTCCAACTCATTTACTATCATTCTCCCAACTTGGAGAGACAGCCCCTTTAACCTCCTGGTGCTCACAGTTTGCCCATTTGGCAGAGGATGAAAGGGAAGAGGGAGAACCAATGAGAGAGTAGCTGTTACGCATTTGGACGGTCATATGTCACTCTAATTTCCCGGCAGGGAGAAGAATTACCCAAAGTTGTAGCCACCCAACGGGAACCAGTATAGGCCCTGAACCAAAATTGTAGACATGCGTTCAGCTCACAAAAAAACGAGTTGAAAAATGGAGCTCAAGGTCACAGCAATTCACAAACTGGCAGAGTAATAAAGGACAACTATCATCCAAAAGTCTGTTGAGGGAAGGCAACGAGGCAGACTTGAATGCGAGGCAGAATAGTAGGAAACAGATTTCAAGAGGTACGTTGGAATCACCTGTAAAGCACAGGAAGAGGGGCCCAACTTCGACAATGATGCACTTGGCCAAAATGGGCGTATGCATTTTCTCCTGAATATATGCAGGAGAAAACGCATATGCCCTTTTTGGCCAAGCAAGCACACGAGCAATGCAAATCTGCACTACAAAGATGTATCGCTCCCCACAGGTCAAAAGGGACATCCACAAAATGTGTAAATACCAGAAAGGCAAGACAGGCCCTGGAGAACAGGGAGCCTTGTTATACAGATGGGAGGGATGTAAATTGCGATCTGCCTTACTGGAGGAGTGCATTGTGTTCCCCAAAACAAGTAAACAACAGAGCTACTGAGCCAAGGGCACTTCCAGTCTAGGGAATATACCTTGGGAAAATTGAAAATCAATATGACAGAGCCACCCCCAAATTTAGGGCTGCACTGCTTACAAGAACCTCAACTTGGGTACACCTTAAATATCGAAGGAAAGATAAAAATGATTCAAAAAATTGTGGTACTTATGTACGATGGAATATCCCTCAGCCATGAAATCAATGTCATAAGACCAGTAGCAGCAAAATGAGTGGATTCAGGTAAGATGATTCTAAGTGAAGTAAGTCACACAGAAAAAGAAACGTATCACAAGATATCACTTATGAAGATCCTGTAAACATGGCTACACATGAACTGAGTTAAGAAAGAGAAGAGAGTCTCACATTTAGGAAACACTCTTATGCCTGCTTAAGGGGGAAGGAGAGGTGGGGTGATGCATAAAACCAGAGTTTGATATAAGCACATGTACCGTTTCATAAACCAACTATGGAATAGAAAAGACCTACAACTTCTTCAGTGAAAGTGACTCAAATCCCCATATTTCCCGCAGAGGAATATATCTGACTAGTAAGAATCTTAAAACCTATGTATTGATATGTCTCCATAAGGGAATCAAGTGTGTGTAGACGGGCATAAAGATGGGAGCGAGAATCAGCTCAAACCCACTATAAAAAGGAATTTCAAAAACAAAACAAAAAAACAGGGAAATTCTTTACAATTCCTTCAGGGTCTCTGATGAAACCTGGAATGACCCTATGTACAACGACAGCTGGATGTGGCATAGGGCTGGACACATGGGACTGAGAGGATTGGTGAGATTGGGTGAGCAAAGGCAGACCCTTTAAAGCAATAATGCATGGCAACCATTCCATGGGCCCCAACTCTCCAGGTTGAAGGGAATATTACTACAGCTATAACATATATGGGAAACCTAGATAATGGACACACTGTGAATATGAAAGGTCTCTAAAACTCAACGAATATTCCCTCTCCTGGCGCTCCGGTTTGACTTTCCAACTGCTTTACTATCAATCTCTGAACCTGGAGAGACAGCACCTTTAACCTCCTGTTTCGCACAGGTTGCCAATTTTGCAGAGGATGAATGGGAAGAGGGAGAACCAATGAGAGAGTAGCTGTTAGGTATTTGGACGGGCATATGTCACTCTTATTTCCCGGGAGGAAGAAGAATAGACCAAAGTCTCAGCCACCCACCGGGAACCAGTATAGTTCCTGAACCAAAATATTGGACTTGCGTTCAGCTCAGAAAAAACGAGTTAAAATATGGAGCTCAGGGGCACAGCAATTCACAAACTGGCAGAGTAACAAAGGGCAACTATCGTCCAAAAATCTGTTGAGGGAAGGCAACGAGGTGGCCTTGAAAGGGAGCAGAATAGCAGGAAACAGATTTCAAGAGGTACGTTCGAATCGCCTTTAAAGCACAGGAAGAGTCTCACAAATTCGACAATGATGCACTTGGCCAAAAAGTGTGTATGTGATTTCTCCTGAATATATTCAGGAGAAAACGTATACGCCCTTTTTGGCCAAGCAAGCAAGCGGGCAATGCTAATCTGAACTACAAAGTAGTATCACTTCCCACCGGTCAAAAGGGACATCAGAGAAATGTTTAAAAACCAGAAAGGCAACACTGGCCCTGGAGAACAGGGAGCCTTGTTATGCTGAAGGAAGGCATGTAAATTGCCAACTGCCTCTCTGGAGGAGTGCACTGTGTTCCCTAAAACAAGTAAACAACAGAGCTACAGAGCCAAGGGCACTTCAAGTCTAGGGAATATACCTTGGGAAAACTGAAAATCAATAAGACAAATCCACCCCAAAATTTAGGGCTGCACTGCTGACAAGAACCTCAACTTGGGTACACCTTAAATATTCCGTGAAAGATAAAAATGGTTCAAAAAATTGTGTTACTTACGTTATGATGGTATATCCCTCAGCCATGATATCAATGTCAAAAGACCAGTAGCAGCAAAATGAATGGATTCAGGTATGATGATTCTAAGTGAAATAAGTCACACAGAAAAAGAATCTTATCATAAGATATCACTTATGAAAATCCTGTAAACATGGATACACATGAACTGAGTTAGGAAAGAGAACAGAGTCTCACATTTAGAAAACACTCTTACGCCTGCTTAAGGGGGAAGGAGAGGTGGGGTGTTGCATAAAACTGAGTTTGATATAAGTACAGGCACCATTCCAGAAACCAAATACAAAATACACAAGATCTACACCTTCCTCACTGAAAGGTTATCAAGACCCCATACTTCACACAGAGGAATATATCTGACTAGTAAGGATCTTAAAACCTATGTATTGATATATCTCCGTAAGGGAAACAAGTGTGTCTAGACTGGCATAAACACGGCAGTGAGAATCAGCTCAAACCCACTATAAAAAGGAATTTCAAAAACAAAACAACAAAACAGGGAAATTCTTTACAATTCCTTCAGGCTCTCTGATGAACCTTGGAATGACCCTGTCTACAACGACAGCTGGAGGTGGCATAAGGCTGGACACATGGGACTGAGAGGATTGGTGAGATTGGGTGAGCAAATGCAGACCCTGTAAAGCAATAATGCATGACACCCATTCCATGGGTCCCAACTCTCCAGGTTGAAGGTAATATTACTACAGCTATAAAAGGTATGGGATACCTAGAGAATGGACACACTGTGAATACGAAAGCTTTCTAAAACTCAACGAATAATCGCTCTCCTGGTGCTCCAGTTTGACATTCCAACTGCTTAACTATCAATCTCCCAACTAGGAGAGACTGAACCTTTACCCTCCTGGTTCGCACAGGTTGCCAGTGTGGCAAAGTATGAAAGGGAAGAGGGAGAACCAAAGAGAGAGTAGCTGCTAGGCATTTGGACGGGCACATGTCACTCTTATTTCCCGGGAGGAAGAAGAATTAACCAAAGTCTCAGCCACCCACCGGGAACCAGTATAGGTCCTGAACCAAAATATGGGACTTGCATTCAGCTCACAAAAAAACGAGTTAAAAAATGGAGCTCAGGGGCAAAGCAATTCACAAACTGGCAGAGTAATAAACAACAACTATCATCCAAAAATCTGTTGAGGGAACGCAACGAGGTGGAGTTGAATGTGAGGCAGAATAGCAGGAAACAGATTTCAAGAGGTACGTTGGAATCGCCTTTAAAGCACAGGAAGAGGGGCACAACTTCGACAATGATGCACTTGGCCAAATAGTGCGTAAGCGTTTTCCCCTCAGTATATTCAGGAGAAAACGCATACACCCATTTTGGCCAAGAAAACAAGCGGGCAATGCAAATCTGCACTACAAAGAAGTATCACTTCCCACCGGTCCTAAGGGATATCCACATAAAGGGTAATAACCAGAAATTCAAGACAGGCCCTGGAGAACAGGGAGCCTTGTTATGCTGATGGCCGGGATGTAAATTGCCAACTGCCTCTCTGGAGGAGTGCACTGTGTTCCCTAAAACAAGTAAACAACAGAGCTACAGAGCCAAGGGCACTTCCACTCTAGGGAATATACCATTGGAAAACTGAAAATCAATAAGACAGAGCCACCCCAAAATTTAGGGCTGCACTGCTTACAAGAACCTCAACTTGGGTACACCTTAAGTATCCCAGGATAGATAAAAATGGTTCAAAAAATTGTGGTACTTACATATGATGGAATATCCCTCAGCCATGAAATCAATGTCATAAGACCAGTAGCAGCAAAATGAGTGGATTCAGGTTCGATGATTCTAAGTGAAATAAGTCACACAGAAAAAGAAACTTATCATAAGATATCACTTATGAAGATCCTGTAAACATGGCTAGACATGAACTGAGTTAGGAAAGAGAAGAGAGTCTCACATTTAGAAAACACTCTTATGCCTGCTTAAGGGAGAAGGAGAAGTGGGGTGATGCATAAAACCAGAGTTTGATATAAGCACAGGTACCGTTCCTGAAACCAACTATAGAATAGACAAGACCTACCTATACTTTCCTCAGTGAAAGGGACTCAAAACACCATATTTCCCGTAGGGGAATATATCTGACTAGTAAGTTTCTTAAAACCTATGTATTGATATGTCTCCATAAGGGAATCAAGTGTGTCTAGACTTGCATAAACATGGCAGCAAGAATCAGCTCAAACCCACTATAAAAAGGAATTTCAAATACAAAGCAAAAAAACAGGGACATTATTTACAATTCCTTCAGGTTCTCTGATGAAACCTGGAATATCCATGTCTACAATGACAGCTCGATGTGACATAAAGCTGGAAACTTGGAACTGACAGGATTGGTGAGATTGGGTGAGCAAATGCAGACCCTTTAAAGCAATAATGCATGGCACCCATTCCATGGGTCAGAACTCTCCAGGTTGAAGGGAATATGACTACAGCTATAACATGTACGGGAAACTTAGAGAATGGACACACTGTGAATATGAAAGGTTTCTAAAACTCAACAAATAGTCCCTCTCCTGGTGCTCCCGTTTGACTTTCCAACTCATTTACTATCATTCTCCCAACTTGGAGAGACAGCCCCTTTAACCTCCTGGTGCTCACAGTTTGCCCATTTGGCAGAGGATGAAAGGGAAGAGGGAGAACCAATGAGAGAGTAGCTGTTACGCATTTGGACGGTCATATGTCACTCTAATTTCCCGGCAGGGAGAAGAATTACCCAAAGTTGTAGCCACCCAACGGGAACCAGTATAGGCCCTGAACCAAAATTGTAGACATGCGTTCAGCTCACAAAAAAACGAGTTGAAAAATGGAGCTCAAGGTCACAGCAATTCACAAACTGGCAGAGTAATAAAGGACAACTATCATCCAAAAGTCTGTTGAGGGAAGGCAACGAGGCAGACTTGAATGCGAGGCAGAATAGTAGGAAACAGATTTCAAGAGGTACGTTGGAATCACCTGTAAAGCACAGGAAGAGGGGCCCAACTTCGACAATGATGCACTTGGCCAAAATGGGCGTATGCATTTTCTCCTGAATATATGCAGGAGAAAACGCATATGCCCTTTTTGGCCAAGCAAGCACGCGAGCAATGCAAATCTGCACTACAAAGATGTATCGCTCCCCACAGGTCAAAAGGGACATCCACAAAATGTGTAAATACCAGAAAGGCAAGACAGGCCCTGGAGAACAGGGAGCCTTGTTATACAGATGGGAGGGATGTAAATTGCGATCTGCCTTACTGGAGGAGTGCATTGTGTTCCCCAAAACAAGTAAACAACAGAGCTACTGAGCCAAGGGCACTTCCAGTCTAGGGAATATACCTTGGGAAAATTGAAAATCAATATGACAGAGCCACCCCCAAATTTAGGGCTGCACTGCTTACAAGAACCTCAACTTGGGTACACCTTAAATATCGAAGGAAAGATAAAAATGATTCAAAAAATTGTGGTACTTATGTACGATGGAATATCCCTCAGCCATGAAATCAATGTCATAAGACCAGTAGCAGCAAAATGAGTGGATTCAGGTTCGATGATTCTAAGTGAAGTAAGTCACACAGAAAAAGAAACGTATCACAAGATATCACTTATGAAGATCCTGTAAACATGGCTACACATGAACTGAGTTAAGAAAGAGAAGAGAGTCTCACATTTAGGAAACACTCTTATGCCTGCTTAAGGGGGAAGGAGAGGTGGGGTGATGCATAAAACCAGAGTTTGATATAAGCACATGTACCGTTTCATAAACCAACTATGGAATAGAAAAGACCTACACCTTCTTCAGTGAAAGTGACTCAAATCCCCATATTTCCCGCAGAGGAATATATCTGACTAGTAAGAATCTTAAAACCTATGTATTGATATGTCTCCATAAGGGAATCAAGTGTGTGTAGACGGGCATAAAGATGGGAGCGAGAATCAGCTCAAACCCACTATAAAAAGGAATTTCAAAAACAAAACAAAAAAACAGGGAAATTCTTTACAATTCCTTCAGGGTCTCTGATGAAACCTGGAATGACCCTATGTACAACGACAGCTGGATGTGGCATAGGGCTGGACACATGGGACTGAGAGGATTGGTGAGATTGGGTGAGCAAAGGCAGACCCTTTAAAGCAATAATGCATGGCAACCATTCCATGGGCCCCAACTCTCCAGGTTGAAGGGAATATTACTACAGCTATAACATATATGGGAAACCTAGATAATGGACACACTGTGAATATGAAAGGTCTCTAAAACTCAACGAATATTCCCTCTCCTGGCGCTCCGGTTTGACTTTCCAACTGCTTTACTATCAATCTCTGAACCTGGAGAGACAGCACCTTTAACCTCCTGTTTCGCACAGGTTGCCAATTTTGCAGAGGATGAATGGGAAGAGGGAGAACCAATGAGAGAGTAGCTGTTAGGTATTTGGACGGGCATATGTCACTCTTATTTCCCGGGAGGAAGAAGAATAGACCAAAGTCTCAGCCACCCACCGGGAACCAGTATAGTTCCTGAACCAAAATATTGGACTTGCGTTCAGCTCAGAAAAAACGAGTTAAAATATGGAGCTCAGGGGCACAGCAATTCACAAACTGGCAGAGTAACAAAGGGCAACTATCGTCCAAAAATCTGTTGAGGGAAGGCAACGAGGTGGCCTTGAAAGGGAGCAGAATAGCAGGAAACAGATTTCAAGAGGTACGTTCGAATCGCCTTTAAAGCACAGGAAGAGTCTCACAAATTCGACAATGATGCACTTGGCCAAAAAGTGTGTATGTGATTTCTCCTGAATATATTCAGGAGAAAACGTATACGCCCTTTTTGGCCAAGCAAGCAAGCGGGCAATGCTAATCTGAACTACAAAGTAGTATCACTTCCCACCGGTCAAAAGGGACATCAGAGAAATGTTTAAAAACCAGAAAGGCAACACTGGCCCTGGAGAACAGGGAGCCTTGTTATGCTGAAGGAAGGCATGTAAATTGCCAACTGCCTCTCTGGAGGAGTGCACTGTGTTCCCTAAAACAAGTAAACAACAGAGCTACAGAGCCAAGGGCACTTCAAGTCTAGGGAATATACCTTGGGAAAACTGAAAATCAATAAGACAAATCCACCCCAAAATTTAGGGCTGCACTGCTGACAAGAACCTCAACTTGGGTACACCTTAAATATTCTGTGAAAGATAAAAATGGTTCAAAAAATTGTGTTACTTACGTTATGATGGTATATCCCTCAGCCATGATATCAATGTCAAAAGACCAGTAGCAGCAAAATGAATGGATTCAGGTATGATGATTCTAAGTGAAATAAGTCACACAGAAAAAGAATCTTATCATAAGATATCACTTATGAAAATCCTGTAAACATGGATACACATGAACTGAGTTAGGAAAGAGAACAGAGTCTCACATTTAGAAAACACTCTTACGCCTGCTTAAGGGGGAAGGAGAGGTGGGGTGTTGCATAAAACTGAGTTTGATATAAGTACAGGCACCATTCCAGAAACCAAATACAAAATACACAAGATCTACACCTTCCTCACTGAAAGGTTATCAAGACCCCATACTTCACACAGAGGAATATATCTGACTAGTAAGGATCTTAAAACCTATGTATTGATATATCTCCGTAAGGGAAACAAGTGTGTCTAGACTGGCATAAACACGGCAGTGAGAATCAGCTCAAACCCACTATAAAAAGGAATTTCAAAAACAAAACAACAAAACAGGGAAATTCTTTACAATTCCTTCAGGCTCTCTGATGAACCTTGGAATGACCCTGTCTACAACGACAGCTGGAGGTGGCATAAGGCTGGACACATGGGACTGAGAGGATTGGTGAGATTGGGTGAGCAAATGCAGACCCTGTAAAGCAATAATGCATGACACCCATTCCATGGGTCCCAACTCTCCAGGTTGAAGGTAATATTACTACAGCTATAAAAGGTATGGGATACCTAGAGAATGGACACACTGTGAATACGAAAGCTTTCTAAAACTCAACGAATAATCGCTCTCCTGGTGCTCCAGTTTGACATTCCAACTGCTTAACTATCAATCTCCCAACTAGGAGAGACTGAACCTTTACCCTCCTGGTTCGCACAGGTTGCCAGTGTGGCAAAGTATGAAAGGGAAGAGGGAGAACCAAAGAGAGAGTAGCTGCTAGGCATTTGGACGGGCACATGTCACTCTTATTTCCCGGGAGGAAGAAGAATTAACCAAAGTCTCAGCCACCCACCGGGAACCAGTATAGGTCCTGAACCAAAATATGGGACTTGCATTCAGCTCACAAAAAAACGAGTTAAAAAATGGAGCTCAGGGGCAAAGCAATTCACAAACTGGCAGAGTAATAAACAACAACTATCATCCAAAAATCTGTTGAGGGAACGCAACGAGGTGGAGTTGAATGTGAGGCAGAATAGCAGGAAACAGATTTCAAGAGGTACGTTGGAATCGCCTTTAAAGCACAGGAAGAGGGGCACAACTTCGACAATGATGCACTTGGCCAAATAGTGCGTAAGCGTTTTCCCCTCAGTATATTCAGGAGAAAACGCATACACCCATTTTGGCCAAGAAAACAAGCGGGCAATGCAAATCTGCACTACAAAGAAGTATCACTTCCCACCGGTCCTAAGGGATATCCACATAAAGGGTAATAACCAGAAATTCAAGACAGGCCCTGGAGAACAGGGAGCCTTGTTATGCTGATGGCCGGGATGTAAATTGCCAACTGCCTCTCTGGAGGAGTGCACTGTGTTCCCTAAAACAAGTAAACAACAGAGCTACAGAGCCAAGGGCACTTCCACTCTAGGGAATATACCATTGGAAAACTGAAAATCAATAAGACAGAGCCACCCCAAAATTTAGGGCTGCACTGCTTACAAGAACCTCAACTTGGGTACACCTTAAGTATCCCAGGATAGATAAAAATGGTTCAAAAAATTGTGGTACTTACATATGATGGAATATCCCTCAGCCATGAAATCAATGTCATAAGACCAGTAGCAGCAAAATGAGTGGATTCAGGTTC